>NC_063440.1:605000-905000 GCF_020379485.1 Brassica napus
CAAACATTAATGTACCTATGTCCACAAATTTTCAAACTAAGCAGGTTTAAGAATCATGGTTAGAGTTTAAAAAGAATTACTAATCAGATTTAAGAATCATGGTTAGAGTTAAAAAAAAATTACTAATCAGGTTTAAGAATCATGGTTAGAGTTAAAAAAAATTAATAATCTCAAACCAATGAGACAGGGCCAACACATTAAGGACTTCATCCTTTTAATCCTTAGTTAAGGATTCATTCTTAACTTTTCTTAACTGTGCACCATTTTTTAATGTTTGTTTAATGATAAAGTGCTAAGGATTATAGCTAAGGATTTGCTATAATCCACCATTGTACATGCTCTTAGTAATGGAAAAAGAAATATGGACTTTAGATTTTTTTTTTTTTTTTTGAAACCCGAGCTTCGATCGCATTCTCCGGAGGAAAATCGATTTGCAAACTATATCTATTTTATTGAAAACTCCATAAAACCTTTGGAGCGTCACGGATCATTTTAGCGATTGCGGTTACTTCAGACGGCGTTTGGGGGGGGGGAAATTGTGGCATTATGGTAATTATGTATCGAAAGATATGGTATACTTGTCAATAATTCCTTGTGTAAACGGCTCTATGCGTAGAAAGAGAGAGAGAGAGAGAGATGTATAAAATCATCATCAAATCTATCAAATGTCAAATAAAAAAAAGATGCAACCTTTCTTCTTCTCTGTGTTGTCAAATCACATCAAGAGCTCTCTTTCTTCGTCATCATCATGAAAAGTCTCTGCATAAAACTGTTTGCACTGGTGGTGTGAGAGTGCTGCTAGAGATAGTTTAAAGATGCAACCTTTTTGCTTATCATCATCAACATCATCACTGTAGTCTCTTTTAATTTTTTCTTTATAAACAAACAGTCCTTCAACTTCAAGGGTTGTGTTGCTTTTGGAAGAAAGATGATAACTTCGCAGAGGTCGCTGATCGTTCTTCCGGCTCGGCTCGAAACCGTTTTGGAGAAAATATACAGCAAACACAAATGTCCTCCCATAAACGACGACTCAAGGCAGAGACTTTCTTCGATCCCTGAGGAGATAGCTTTCGATTTGCTCAGGAAAGCTTTTAATTCTCCGGGAACGTCCAGCCTCGACCGCTTCATCGCCTCTAAGCTTACTAGCTCGTATCCTCCTCCTGGTTCCTCTCGAAGCAGACTTTCTCAAGGTCAGTCAGTTTCTATCCAAACAAAAAAAAGAAGCAAGCAGAGTCTTTGTATTTGACTGTGGTTTTGTTGCTCTGATTGTAGAAGAGATACCTGTTGATTATGAAGCTCCTTCTTTGAGAAGACGCCAAGTCAATGGAGGGTCTTCTCTTCACATTCCTCCTCCTCCTCAGCTCTTACTAGCTTTGGGTGAACTTGAGTTCAACAAGGCCTTTCTCTTGCTTACCTACATTCCTCGGTATGTTTATTTATGCCTCCTAAGTTTTCTACTTTTCACTTAAGTTGGTTCTGGTAGAAACTACCCTTTTAATGATAATACTTTTTGATGTTAAACAGGAAAGATCTGGGTCAGGTTGAAATAACTGCTGAAGAGATCAGAGGATGGAAGGATTTGTCTATGGTTGCATTTGAAGCTGCGGTTTGGGACAGTTTGGGAAATAAATTTTGTTCCCCAACAGACCGTAGATTGGTATTTTTGTCTGTTTCCTCTATTTGTACTATTTGGGTCTTTATATGCTTCTTCTGTTTCTGCAGTCACTGGAATGTGATAATGAGAAGACTAGCTACTACCAATGTCATGTTGCTTCGGATGGCAGTTACACATTCAAGGTGTGTTGCATGTCTACTTTTCTGTTAAAGCAATTATTTTGCAAGTTGCTATCTTATGTCTATTCCACATTTCTTGGTATCTACTTATACTAATGGAGACACTTTTTTCACAGGGCCCTCTTCTTGAACCCACTGGAACACACCTGCACAAGGTCTTGGGTGATGCTAATGTGTTGACTGTCAAGTTTGAGGATGTCCCGAGAAACTCATCAACCGATCGTTACACTACATACAGAAGGATTGCCAAGAATGGTATCATGCTTGGGTTACGTCGTTATCAATTTTTTGGTGGGTCTATTTTCTCTTTATCATTCATGTCAACACTTTTTCACTATTTTAAAATATTATTTATTTGGAGCTTGTTATTATAACACTCTGTTGAACAGTTTTCAAAGATGGTGGAAAAGAAGAAAAGAAGAAAGACTTTTCTACAAAGGGAGTGAAATGCTACTTCATACGCACAGACTCCACGTCTGCTAATGATGTGGGAAGTCCCTACATCTTCTCCGGGAAGTCAGTTTATGAAGCTCGCATGCATTTTATGCATGTCCACACATTGCCATCTTTGGCCAACTACATGGCAAGGTACCTCAGTTTCTTTTATAAGTCTCTACTGTTTTTATCTTTGAGCTTCTGTAGAGATCTTTTCCTTTCTAATTTGAGTCACTGTGTGTTTTTGTTGATGCTTCAGGTTTTCATTGATTCTTTCAAAGACCAAGAAGCTTGAAGTTGACATGACTGGGATCACCTTCGAGAAAATCGATGATATACACTGCCATGTACTTTGTCCTACAGGAACTGTGTCTCTATCTAAAGTAGCTTATACTAGTCGTGTTCACTTTGTGCTTTAATCTTTTTCCATCTCTTCCAATTGCAGGATCAAAACAATAATGATGTTCTGGATAAGAATGGGAAACCATGTATACATTCAGATGGCACTGGCTACATCTCTGAAGATCTTGCTCGGATGTGTCCAGTAAACATATTAAAAGGAAAATGTCTCAGAAATGATAATGTTCAAACCCCTGTTCAAGACCCGGTATGTATACCAGAGTGAAAACCCCTCTTCATGCTCCATTATATACTTGTCCATTACTGAACTCACAATTACTTTTCCAAACAGCCTCTTCTGATCCAGTTTCGGATGTTTTTTGATGGCTATGCTGTTAAGGGAACTTTTCTCCTAAACAAGAAAGTAAGTCTGCTCTCCTTTTTTTTTCCATTACAAAATTTGTTTGCGAGCTATTCCCTTATGTTCCGCCGTATTTTGGCAGCTTCCTCCTCAGACTGTCCAGGTTCGACCTTCTATGATCAAGGTCTCTAAAGATCCAGCTTTGTCAGATTTTAGCACTTTTGATTCCCTAGAGGTTGTCACAACAAGGTACGTGTTTATTTGATACATCTCTCTTTTAATGTTATCCTAGTGACATCTAGCTGTTTCCATCATCCAGTAATCCACCTAAAAGAACAAAGTTATCAAAAAACTTGGTTGCGCTGCTTAGCTATGGAGGAATCCCTGATGAATTCTTTCTGGATATATTGCTCAACACCCTGGAAGAGTACAAAACCATCTTCAACAACAAACGTGCTGCTCTTAAAGGTTCTCAATCCTTTAGTCCCTAGAAACTTATGCTGTAACTAATGATTCATCTTCTAAGAAGCCATTTGATTTGATGCAGCTGCCCTTAACTATGGGGATATGGACGATCAGAACGCTGCACAAATGATTTTGGTTGGTATCCCACTTGACGAACCACACTTGAAGGATCATTTGTCTATTCTTTCAAACACAGAGAAGAATGATCTCAGAGCAGGAAAGCTTCCTGTGAGTGAATCATACTACCTCATGGGTACTGTTGATCCCACCGGAGAGTTGAAGGAAGATGAAGTCTGTGTCATCCTGTATGATTGCTAATCACTTTTGAGTCTTTACATGATAAAGAATAGATGAAGTCTTGTTCATTTCTGCACTACTTTCTTTGTTGTGGGTCTGTGTAGTGAGTCTGGCCAAATCTCAGGGAATGTGCTAGTTTACAGGAATCCTGGACTACATTTTGGAGACATACATGTACTTAAGGCTACTTATGTTAAGGCCTTGGAGGAGTATGTAGGAAACTCCAAGTATGGTGTCTTCTTTCCTCAGAAAGGTCCAAGATCTTTGGGAGATGAGATTGCAGGTGGTGATTTTGATGGTGATTTGTATTTCATCTCCAGAAATCCAGAGGTAAATAACACCTTCGTTAGAAAGTAAGGATATGATTTGTTGTAACCTGACTCTTTTTGGTTTGCTATCTGTTGTAGCTACTTGAACACTTCAAACCAAGTGAGCCGTGGGTGAGTTTGACTCCTCCTACTAAAGGCAACTCTGCTAGAAAGCCAAGCCATCTTTCACCAGCGGAGCTGGAGGAAGAGCTTTTCGATATGTTCTTGAAGGCAAGATTTAATGCTAGGTACTCTCAACTTAAGCTCTAGATTCACAACTGTGTTTTGGATCAATCTTTGGGATTTATGTTTCTCTTCTCTTGGGTTTACAGCAATGTTGTAGGGATAGCTGCTGATAGCTGGTTAACAATAATGGACCGCTTCCTCGTGCTAGGAGATGAGAACGCTGAGGAAAAAGCTGAAATGAAGAAGAAAATGTTAAAGCTGATTGATATATACTATGATGCTCTTGATGCACCAAAGAAAGGTGCTAAGGTCTTTCTCCCAGACGAGCTGAGGCCTGACATTTTCCCACACTACATGGAGCGTGATCAGAAATTCAAGTCCACTTCTATTCTTGGAATAATCTATGACTTTGTTAAATCACAGACAGCAGAGGAACACAAACCATCAGCTGGTAAAGGGCCTTTCTTCTTACTACTGATCAGAACACAGAAACAAATGATTATATCATCATAATTATCTGTTTAACCGTGGTCTATAAATTTCAGAGATCAGTAAACTTGCGTGTTTCGAAGATGAGCCAGTCTCTGATTATCATAAGAAGAAATGGGGACAGTTGTATGAAAAGTACAGAAAGGAGATGATACAGGCGATGGGTAACAAAGATGAATCAGCCAATGAAGTTATCCAGAGATACAAGCAGGTAAGCTCTTCAATTAACTTAATGGATCACGTGTGTTTTGTGTTATTTTGTCTCCCACCAACAGGAGTGAGTCATCTTATGCTGTAGAAACAAACAATTCTGAAATTCGTTTTCTGCTTGTTGGGTGTGTCAGGAGTTCTATGGTGCTGCAGGGTTTGAAGACAACAAGAAAAGTATAGAAGAACTTTATCCGCAAGCCTTGGCACTTTACAACGTCGTTTACGACCATGCAATCATAATGGATAACGTTCGAAACTGTGGGTTTGCCTGGAAGGTTGCAGGACCGATCCTGTGCAGGTTCTACCTTGAGAAAAAGCAGGGAAAATCCTTACTGTGTTCACTCCCAATGCTTAAAGAGCTTTGGGGTTGATCACAAAGCACTTGTTATCTGCCCTGTTCTTGTAGTATAAATAAGCCTTTTGTTGTGTCATAAGAAGCGTGCGAGTCAAGTATCTTACCTTGGTAAAAAAACCTAATCTATAGGTGAAGCTATCCGTTCCAGATGTGATGTAGCACCTTTTGTTTTTAGTTCTAAATCTTATCGTCTATTGTGTGATACTTTCGTGTGTATTTGCTTATGAACTGTTCTTGTAAAAAATTATGTTAAACATCAGTTAGTTAGCTCTGCTGCACCAGCTTACTCGGACGAGACAGTCAGAAAATACTGGAGTAGTAACTCTACCGGCAAGCATTGGCACTTGACAACTTCGTTTACGATTATGCCACCATAAAGAACAAAGTTTGATTTTGTCGTCGGTTTGTCTAAAAGGCTGCAGGGCCGGTCTGTGTAAATTCTACCTTAAGAAAACAGAGGAGAAGTCAATCCCCTGTTCAGCTCCTTTGCTCAAAGAGCTTTCGGGTTGAACAAACTTACTTGCCATGTTCTGTTCTGCTCCGTTCCGGTAAAAAGAAAAAAGAAAATTAATATAAGCGTTGTGATGTATAACAGGTTGCGTGTTAGTCAAGTATCTTATTTAAGTAACCTAACTTTTAGGTAAAGCTCTGTGGTGTATGCCTTTTGGTATTAGTTCTAATCCTTAGATTTGTCCTCTAGTGTGTATATTTTCTTATGAAATAAAATAAAGACTAAGCAGCTTATATATTTTATTTTCAACCTAACTGTACGTGGCGACTTGTGGAGTTCATGTGGTGTACAAATATGTCTTCTTCCGTGTGACACCTCTCTGCATCCTCAAGCTTCCATTTGGCTTTTCCACCACCTTCTTCTTGATCCTTTATTATATAAACTAAACTTCTTTCCAGATTCTTTCCTTGTAATACTTCTCTTCAGATACTTCTTTTCACTTTTGTTTTTTGGATTGTGTTCATTGCTCCTTTCGAGATGGAGAAGAATGTGAAGAACTCGGATATGAAGTCCTCTGTCAATGGTGGCGTTGTTGATGTCTATGGAGAAGACTCAGCCACCATTGAGCACAGCATAACTCCATGGTCTCTCTCTGTTTCTAGGTAAACAACATAACTTCTCCAAAGTCACAGAACTACTAAGTCTCTAAACTAACACTTAAGGTAGTAATTAACTTGGTTTCTTTGTGTTCAGTGGGTATTCATTACTGAGAGATCCTCGCTACAACAAAGGACTTGCTTTCAGTGAGAAAGAGAGAGACACACACTACTTGCGTGGCCTTCTTCCTCCAGCTGTTGTTGATCAAAATCTTCAGGTGAACACTTGGACGTGATTTTAGTTATTTTATTGAGATATCTTTTGTTAACGCTGTTTCAAATGATTTTAGGAGAAGAGGCTGATCAACAACATCAGACAGTATCAATATCCATTACAAAAGTACATGGCCTTGACAGAACTTCAGGAAAGAAACGAGAGGCTGTTTTACAAGTTGTTGATAGATCATGTTGAGGAGCTTCTACCTATCGTTTATACTCCAACTGTTGGTGAAGCTTGTCAGAAATATGGAAGTATTTTCAGGCGACCTCAGGGTCTATTCATCAGTTTAAAAGAGAGGTTAACTTCTATTTCTATATTATGATTCCTCCTTTTTTTACCCTTTTTTTTTAACTTTATATTCATTCATTCATACAGAGGTAAAATTCTAGATGTGTTAAAGAACTGGCCTGAAAGGAACATACAGGTTATAGTTGTTACAGATGGTGAAAGGATTTTGGGTTTAGGAGATCTTGGATGTCAGGTAAGTCCACTGATGTGGCTTCAGTTCAAGTCTTGTATAAGTAACTGACCAGAGTTGGTGTTGACATTAGGGGATGGGTATACCTGTTGGTAAACTGGCCTTATATACAGCACTTGGAGGTGTTCGTCCTTCTGCGGTAAGTGTAGTTGGGGTTTGTGGAGTGTTTTACCAGTAAGTAATATGAGGAGACTAAGTTGCTTTTTTTTTTTTTTTTAATTGCAGTGCTTACCTGTCACCATTGATGTGGGAACAAACAATGAGAAACTGTTGAATGATGAGTTCTACATAGGACTCAAACAAAAGCGAGCAACGGGACAGGTATGCTTTAATCGTGGTCTTGATAGTTTCAAAAACTCATGAGTAGATTCTTATGCATAACATGATTTCTGCAGGAGTATAGAGACCTCTTGCATGAGTTCATGAGTGCTGTGAAGCAGAACTATGGTGAAAATGTTCTTATACAGGTGCTAAGTTATGATGAATTCTTGCTTCTTCAGTATGATTTTTTTTGTGTAACCTTTGTTATGTATATATGCTTTTGTTATCTTCCATTTGTCACAGTTTGAAGATTTTGCTAATCATCACGCTTTCGAGTTGCTTGCAAAGTACCGGGATAGTCACCTAGTCTTCAACGATGATATACAGGTAAGGTTTCAGACTTCTTCTTGGTGTTTATTGTTGTCTTCATAGTTCTAAAGAGTTTTTGTCTTTGTGGATTCAGGGGACAGCAGCTGTTGTTCTTGCTGGATTAGTGTCCGCACAGAAGTTAACTAATAGTCCACTTGCAGAGCACACCTTCCTCTTTCTTGGTGCTGGTGAAGTAAGAATCAGTTCTTTTTTTTTTGGCAGAACAGTCTCTGATCCTTACAAGTTTGGCCTAAAATGATTTGTGCATAACAGTATCTGATGTCTTATTGTTTTGTTGTTGCAGGCTGGTACTGGAATAGCAGAACTTATAGCTCTTTATATCTCAAAACAGGTGATGATTTGTCTTGAATTTTGGTGAAATTTTTGGTCCAGTTGCTTTCAGTTTACCTCATCTTTCTTGTGCAGATGAATGCTTCGGTAGAGGAAAGCCGCAAGAAGATCTGGCTTGTTGACTCTAAGGTAGAACTTTCAACATAAGATGTTTCATTGGAACTATAATTTTGAAGCAATTTTTGGTTCTTTGTGGTAGGGACTGATTGTTAACTCTCGTAAAGAATCACTGCAAGCCTTCAAGAAACCATGGGCTCATGAACATGAACCTGTCAATGACCTCTTAGGTGCCATCAAGGTTTGAAACTTCTTCTTCATGTTTAGATCTCAATCTGTTTTTTTTTTTCTATTTCTCCTCTTTAAGTTATATATGTTTCACCAGGCCATAAAACCGAATGTTCTGATTGGATCTGCTGGCATTGGACGGTCTTTCACAAAAGAAGTGATTGAAGCCATGTCTTCCATTAATGAGGTACTTGTTATTCATTCCTCTGCTAAGTGATTGCATCAAGACAACGGTTTGGTTTAAAGAAGAACATGTTCTTGCAGAGACCTTTGATAATGGCACTCTCTAACCCAACAACACAATCAGAATGTACAGCTGAAGAAGCTTATACCTGGAGTAAGGTAACAAGTCTCTCGAAACCACACTACTTTCATATGGAGTTCAAGTTTTGTGATCTTCTTTGTTGGTATGAAGGGTCGTGCAATATTTGCAAGTGGAAGCCCGTTTGATCCAGTTGAGTATGAAGGAAGTGTGTTTGTATCTACTCAGGCGAACAATGCCTACATATTTCCTGGTTTTGGACTTGGTTTGGTCATCTCCGGAGCAGTACGAGTACATGATGATATGCTTCTGGCCGCAGGTAAGTGTTTCAAATGCCTGAAAATCTCAAAAAGAGATCTAAAGCTAGCAGAAGCTCTGAAGTCTTTGTTGGTATGTTGTGCGTAATAATATATAGCGGATGCATTAGCTGGACAAGTAAGCAAAGAGAACTATGAGAAAGGAATGATATATCCTTCCTTCTCTTCCATCCGCAAAATATCAGCTCACATCGCAGCCAATGTAGCAACTAAAGCATATGAACTTGGTATCTCCCTCTTTGCTCTCTCTCTTTTCTCTTTCTCTCTCGCATTCAGTCTTAAAACTAAAGATATTGGGTTTACAGGACTGGCGGGGAGGCTTCCACGGCCAAAGGAGATTGTCAAGTGTGCGGAGAGTAGCATGTACAGCCCCACCTATCGTATCTACCGTTGAGAGTTGAAGACCAAGAAAAAAAGCTCAATGCCTGTTTTGTATGTAAACTACTGTTTCCTTGTTCCCCAAGTGTTTTTCAGTACTATGTTTCAGTAAATAATGAACTGCTTCGTCTTTGGAGTTCAAAACACTTGCAACATCTCATGTTAGCCTTGTATCTCTTACCCTCACTAATACTACAAGACTATAATTATCTGTTCTAAGCTTTTGCTTTTTTGGTTCAACCCAACCCTTTATGAACAAACATTGTATAAGCAAAACAGCTTGAGGGGTAAGACAAACCAAAAGAAATCAACGAATAAGAATTTCCTAGAGGGGAATAATGCATTTTTCTTCACCAATAAACATTTTGTAACCAAGAAAAACAAAAAACAATATCAAATCTTCCCCAATCTGGAAAAAGAATCACCAAAGAATCAATCATCTATTCACCCACGAATACCCGGGCAAGAGAAACGACTTTTTGAGCTTTGCTTTCTAACTGTATTAAGAAAACGAACTTTTTAAACATCAAACTTCTTTGGTTGTCGCCAGTGAGCCAAGTTTCTTCCCAATGAGCTTAAGAAGGAAGCTTTATGTGTAGCTCCCTTCTTACCATACAAGTGTTTCCCTCCTAAATCAGTCTTTGCTGGTACCATGTCATTCCTTCTCTCAATCTGTTATCACATTCCCAATAAACAATCTCAACACACACTTGTCTAGGTGGTGACATATACTTAAAAAGACACACTTGGTTTTACCTTGAAAACCTTTCCATTTCTCAAGTGGTATCTAATTCCAGACCAGTTTATGGATTGAGAAAAGTGAGAACGGAATGCTGAGATCGGATATAGAAAGTTGTCCACTAGCATTGCTATAAATATCTGCAAAACAAAATTTCCCCAAAAATATCAAACCTAGTAACATTCTTTTTCTCCTCTCTTATCTTAACATCATTACTCAGTTTTTGTATCATCTAATCAATAAAGAGGGGTTGAAAGCACGTACAAGTGCCCAGTTGTAAGGTGCAAGAGTGAGACGTGGAGCCTCTGGGGATAACAGATTGCATAGCGTCACTTCTCGTCTTGTCAAATTCCACATTGCTAGAAGCTCGATGAAGGTGCAGATCGCCAACAGTATAACAAGGGACATACCTGCAAATAACCTCATCTTTCCAGGTCAGTATGTAGCACAAAGAACAGCATACAATACAACAGTTATAAGTTGAATATGAAGAAAGGTATGCTCACCACTAGAAGCAAAGGTTGCGTCTTCAAGTTGACTATATCCCTTGATATAAATTCTTAAAGCTGATGTGATGTGGATGACAGACATAACATATGGTGCAACAAAACCCCATGATAGATAACAGTGGACGGCAAACAAAGCCTTGTTCATTATCCAGTTAACTTTGGATATGTAAGATTCCAGCACAAAGGTTTGCTTTCTCAAGTAGTTCCAGTACCTATAGAATAGGAGGAGGAAGAATGGTTAAACATCATATTTGGGGATTCAAACAAGTGAAATACGAGTATGTACCGTCCAAAACTTAGATCAGTTGCAAGAGGATGAGGGAATACAGCAACAGGAGGAGATGTAATGAGCCTCTTGTGAGCACCTGAGGCAAAGGAAAAAAAACAGGTGAGTGGAAACAAGAAGAAACTTTCAACTACACATACAATAATGTTACCTGCTAAAGCGGCAAGTGTCATATCATCCGAGTATCCACCATCACGTAAGCCAGAGACAACACCATATCGATCTTGTCTGAAATCATCAGCATGCATCTACAAAATAGTTGCAAAAATAACCACATGTAGCACGGATAATACAAAAGAAACACTATCTACCATGCTATTTACATACCATCATGCACCCTCCCCACAAAAAGAATGTTGTCCCACCAGTCGCAAATCCCATTGAGCAAGGCTGTAAAGAGAAAAATGCCATTTATGAAGCTCAACTTACAAAAAAAAAGCTACAAACATAAACGCATAATAGGGAAGCCAGTGAATAAATTATATTTTAAAGGAGTAAAGAAAGCAGACAAATGTCAACGTACCATGTGGTACTCATAGATGCAATAACTTCCAAGAGTTCCAGAGGGCAAGTCTAGAGGATACCCAGTTTGAATAAATATCTGCAACACATCACCATTGATGTTAATTAAGGGCCTATTATCATTAAGCTAATATATTCATGAACTATATAGTTTGGGGTACCCACCTCTGGATTTTTCTCCATCTCAGACGTGAGTGCTCCAATTGTTCCAGGATGCAGGCTAACATCATCGTCCAAAAACAACACATATTTGGTATCTTTGTGCATTTTCTCAACTCCAATCTTCACAGAAGCAGAAACCAAATTTTTAAAAAAGTCAGCAAAAGCCAATGACTGAACAACATAAATGAAAAAATGTATATTCGAAGATAGTTTAATTTATCACTAATTTGCTTCAACGTACCAACTGATTATGAATTTTCTGGCTGCAAGTAGTTGCTAAACCAGCAATAACAACCTTAGCTTCAACATGATCCTGCGCACATTTAAGCATAACAATGAGCAAACTTTTGGAGTCAGTACATACTTCATGACAAAAGAAGGTCATATGAACTATGAACTGAGAGTATTTTCCATCAGTGTCAAAATTATACAACCCGTTGTAACGTGTGTATACCTGATGCGTAGCTAATAGACGGGAAACAGCATGATAAGCAGGGTCTTCAGTACTTTCTAAAACAAATAGGAATTCCAGTGGTCCACCATAGAGAGAGGTGATCTACACAAACATATCGATCAAGATTAACGAGAAAGTTGGAACCAAGAAAGTATAAAAGAAAAAACTATGCCAAGAACATGAGGGTCTGACCTGACTTCTCCAATTGTGCAGATTGTGTTCTCCGAAGCCTTTTAGAGGCATGACAACGGAAACCCTGGGAAGTTTAGCCTGCCTAGAGTGCTCGAGTTCATTCATGTCTTGATAGAGAAACGCCAAGCTGTTTCCTGCTTTCATGCTGTTTTTGATTCTCTTAATCTCTCGGTTCCTTAAAGGTAGAAACAAAAACACACACACACTTTTCAGAATAAGAAAACAGCAAGCAAAGGAGACGCAAAGAAAGTACCTGACATATGCAGCCATTAACCAGCCTAGAGCAAGGAGTAAGCATATAACACATCCCTGAGAGGCATATGAAGAAACAATCAGACCAACAAAAGGCAGTAAAAATCTTATCTTGATGGTAAAATAAAATGCCCAACCAGACAAGTCTAGGAGTAGACATTATGCCCCCCAAAAAAAAACATAAAGCCTTCAGTTTCTCCTTATCTAAAAGCTTCTTGAGACAGTGCTATAAAAAACATTACTTTCCAAAAAACAGAACAAAGATTGTCCAAACGACGTATTGGAGAATGTCAAAACGAATCAAGAAGAGGCAAATGGATCTTAAAAATCCAAACTTTTAACATGAAAGGGACCAAAACAAGAGCTGACCTGGATCTGAACGAAGACGGCGAAAGGGGTGCAGAAGGCTCTGCTGAGAGAGAAGAGAATGGAATCCATGGAGTCCAATGTAGTAGACATTAAGATTGTTCCCCTGCTCTCTCTCCAAGTGTTCACGTCCCCTTCCTTACGAAGAAGCAAAAACACCCAATGGAGGAAGAGGAGGAGGAGGAGGAGGAAAATGAGGAACCCTAAGATTTGAAATTCGTCTCTAAATCTCTCTTAAAGTGGTGAAATTTAGCAGATCGCCATTGACGGAGCAGCGAAAATCCAGAGAGACGGAATCACACAGTTCATCCATTTAATCATCGACATTTCCCTTTCCTTCCTTCTTTTTTTTAATTCAAATTTTAAAATAAAGTTTACTATTTTTGATTATAATATTTATTTCTAAAAATGATAAAATACTAGTATGATAGTTATTTTCTTTCTTCTTTTTTTACCACTCTCTCTACTTAAAATCAGAAGTTTTTTTTTCATGTCCTCAACTTAATACAGTATTACACATATATATAGTCTGAGTATATAAATATATATAAGGAAAAAATATTTTTACAAGTTTATTAACATAACAATATGCATTTAATTCTTTTATATACTACTATATAAAAGGGACTAAATTCAAGGCTTTTGGGACTATCCACCTCAGCTAAAATATTTTCATCCAAAAAAATTAGAAATAGATGTCATTTAGAAAATAATTAACTAACATACGACTTTTGATATTTCTAGAAATTTCAAATTTGTAACTGCTAATTTATTAATAGAATCATATATCTATATTGAATTATGTTCTATTTTTAATCGTTACACTTCAAAGGTAAATAAATTATTAATTTATAATATATATAGTTTATAACTTTATATTGTAGTTATAAATAAAGAGAAAATAACCGGGAAGGGTGAAGAAGCTCATGTAAAATTATGCAATTAAAATGGTAAAATGGTGAGTATGATGAAGTGAATCTAAGAAAAATTGTTATACAAATTATGGTGTTTTCTTCGTCCATTATAATAATTTAAAATAAAATATATATTCACATAAATAAGTCAATATTTGTTGTTTTTTTTTGGTAAGATGTTAAGATTATCATTTTCTGAAAGGTTACATTGTTGTTTTTAAAAAAATTATTATGGCAAGGAAACAAAAACAACCAACAACAACTCAAGGTAAAAAAAGCCTTAAGGAGGTCTTATACAAGAAAGATAAAAAGAAGTAGAAAAGAGAAGAAAGAAGAACTTGCCGGGTAAGAGAGGAGACGGTCACGCATCATACGGTCGAGAGAGGCAAGGATGACTGATGAAGGTGAGGGGACAGCTGTGAACACACAAGCATTACGCTCTTCCCACAGCAGGTAGATGGCTGACTGAAAGTATAGCTTGATGACTGGAGTAGCATGCGCATCTGCGTTGACGCGAGGTTAATTGATCCAGGCTGCAACAAAGTGTAGATCAGCCGGAGGAGAAATCCAAACTTCAGCAGCAAAAGACTCTCATATCAAGCGAGAGAAAGAGCACTCAAAGAAGAGATGATGGTGAGTTTCTATTTAGATATTACAAAGGACGCACGTTCCTGAGACATTTAACCCCCAACGCCTCAAGCGATCCTTGGTTGGCAGTCTTCTCCGCAAAGCCAGCCATGATATAAACGCATTACGTGGAATATGTTCCTTGAAACAAATAGTCGTGTGCCAATATTTGTTGTTGATAGTGTTTATATTCTTTTTTGACATTAGTATCCATATTTTTTAGTAAACTGATCCAAAGAGATTAGTTTGTAGAGCTAACCAAACGAGGATTATAGTGGTTACTTTGGAAAAAGTAATAGGTTGAATGATAGATGGCGTGCGTACTTTTTCACATGGAAATCTGTACATATATTAAAACTGTAAGATTTGAATCATAGAAAAAATATAGTGTATATGACTGAAGTTGGTCCATTCCGAAACTAAACATGGCTAAAATTCTTCTTTGTCAAAATGCATAGATGTGAATCTTATATGAATAGAGTTCTTCATTGCTTATAGCAGTGTAATAAACTCCGTGTGTAAAGGAAAAAGAATGTTATATAAGTGAAAACAAAAATTATGATTTTTTTTCTTGTGCCTATAGGCTCTTTGCAATTTGAAGAAGAAAGAAAATATTGTGTGAAAATCTTTGGCTCGGTCAAATTTTATCCAGTTGTTTATAAAACTGTTGTTATCTGATTCATGTAATTTTTTAGTGTTGATTTAAAAGCCCAAAAAACCCATCTATACTAACTTTTTGATATTTTTTTTTCTGTGATTTGAATTTAAAAAGAGATAAAACTTTCGGTAAGTTATGTAAACTCAGAACAAGTATTTAGCTTAAGAAAGCATTTACATGTTTCAAACTTATAATATATACATATATAATGTTTAAAATTATGCATATAAAACATGTGTAAAATGTGCCTGAATATGTTTCTATTCTTTAATGTGTTAATCGTACTATATATAACATTATTTTAAAATTTCAAAAAGTTTATGTTACATACAAAAAATCATCAATAAGAATATAATTCTCCATCTACAACAAGAAAAATGAAAAAATATAAACATATAAATTTAAATTAAAAAAAGTTAACATTGGAAAACAAAAAGTTAATGTAAAAGAAAAAAACCGACAAATAATATTATAAATAAAATAAATATATAAGACACAATCTGTGCGAAGCGCGGAAAAAATCTCTAGTACTAGTATAAGCCACTAAGTTGTAATACGCGTAAAAAGCTTTGTATGAAAAGAAACATTGCTTTGTGAACACAATATTTTCTTTTGTACGTTATTGCTTTTGTAGATATTTTAAAGTTTGATGCTATAAACGTTTTATTCTTTTTTTTTCTTTGGCCAAACAAGTGAAATAGCCCTTTTTAAAGGCATTTTGAAAATGAAACTAGTCTTTCAAATACCATCTGTTTAGCATGATAAATGATGAAATAAGCCTTCAGTAAAAAAGAACCCGATAAATTTGATTAAAATTAATAAATTTGGGATATTAATTTAGAAAAAATGACATTAAATTTAAATATAATGTCCGATACATATTTACGCAAAAACTGTAAATGAACATGGATTATGTTAAAACTTATTTACAGAATTTTAAAAAACTTGACACACTAATATTGTTTTTTGCTTCCAAATTTCTTAAAAATCTTTGATATAAGTTAGTCTTTTAGTTTGTTTTTGTAACTCCATATTTAGTTTTTAATATCTTATATATTAAAAGAGAAGTCATGACTTCTTTCATGTGTGATTTTTTTTTAATTTGGACTATCACTTAGAAATCTTATTAAATATATTTTATTAAGACTAATAATACATAGAATCTTTTAAATACTTTAATCATAATATCTTTTGATATCTTTTTATTTTAAATATAAATATATTTATTTTAAAAATCTAACAAATCTGTTTTAAAAGATTTTTACAAAATCTTCATTTTCGAAATTATATTTAAATATTTTCACTAATTTTGAAATTAGTTTGAAATATTATTCTACATTAATAAATTCAGTAATCGTTTATAAAATAAAAAATAAAAAATTCTGTAATATTTTATATATTATATAATCATAATCAATCATATTAAAAGAAAATTATTATATTGAGATAAATATAATAAAATTGTATTAAATTTATAAATTTTATAAATTTTATTTTGGTAAGTATAAAATATTTATGTTCAAAAATAAAATCTAATACGTTGGTAAGATGGGTTAACATTAGCAAACTATATAGTACATGTATAAAAATTAACATGTATTTCTTTAAAGCTTATAATATAAAATCTTTGTAACTACTTTAATCATAATATATTTTCATTTTAAATATAATATATATTTATATATTATATTTTAAAAATTTTAATAAATCTGTGTAAAAATATTTTAACAATAATTTAATGTATTTTAAGTTATCGTTTATAAAATGAAAAATAAATAAAGTATATCCTATTTTATCTACTTTATAGTCATGATCATGTTAAAATACAATTATTATACTTAAATAAATATGATAAAAGTATATTCAATTGATAAATTTATAAATATTATTTTCATAAATATAAATTATTTATTTTAAAAATATAATATGATGATAGAACGGCTTAAAATTAGCAAACCATATAATACATGTCTATAAATTAACATATCTTAGACTTTTGTATATACAATAATATATTATCTAAAATGAATAAGCATAAAAAATATTAGTAAAAATAAATACAGCTTTGAAACACGGGTCAGAATTTAGCATAAATTAAATACAAAATAATTTTCAAACATGTTTTTTCATGAATATATTAATTTGCTTAATAACTAAATGCAAATACAATAAGATAAATATATAATAAGAAGTGAAAAAACATATGGTTTTAAACAATAGATTATGATAAAATTATTGTATTTGAAATAGTTATATAAACATTTAAGTATATGATTTAAAAATATATACCACTAATGTTTAAAAATAATAATTTATGTAGAAAAGTAAAAACAAACACCCGCACGGTTGCGCGGGCCAAAATCTAGTAAATTTTTAAAGAAACAATTGAGAATGATTAATGCAGATTAACTACTATCAAATCTGGTTATAAATTTCTCCATTTTATTGTGCCAAAATATTACAACTTCAGAATATTTGAGAGAAAACAAAATGAACAAAATAACTAAAAGTAAAACTGCAAAAACTGGAAATTTTATATGTACTATATCATAATATTTAAAATTTGACTGAAAAACAAATACTGTAAAGTATTATAAATTACCACTTATACGCAAAATGTATCATATTCTTAGGTTTTATAATCCATATCACTCAGATATTTAAAAATAATAGCTAAATAAATCTTAGTTGTCTATAGTAGTTATATTAATATACATTTTGATTGTTCTAAATTATTTTGTAAGATAACTAAATTTAGGAATAAAAATATATTATCATTTTGAATTATATGGATTAGAATGATAACAACCAAAAATCAATAAAAATTGAAGAAAAAAAGAATTAAAAAAATAAAAACTTAATTTAATAAAAGATATTTTAGAGAATATAAAATTTTCATGAAGGATTTTTTTTTTATTTCAATAGGAAATATTGTTATTATAGTGTGAAGTAAATTTGGCGGCAAAGATGCCAGAATGTTATGCCGAATCTGAAGGAGAGGGACCATCTCTTCCTTTTCGAACAGGCTATCACAAGTGGTGACAGCTTAGAAACATGTGTTTTTTATTTATTTCTTTTCAAATATTAGATTTTATTGCTCCTAACACATAATCATTGATCTCATTTGCGAATTTAATATTCTTGTGGGTATATTCTATGCATCTTCTTCTCTGATGTGACTAAAAAATTGTTTGCCTGCAATGTTCCTCACTTCATATCAATTTTTGGTGGGAAAACTAAATGGGATTATTAGATTACTGAATTTCTAGGTAGATTTTTTTTTGTCGACGAATTTTCTAGTTAGATGAGATCATTGGATTGATAAGTTCTAAATCGTCTCTGGATAGTTTATATAAATATGCACATAGTACAATATTGCAAAGGCAGCACAACGATTTTTGTTTTCAATGAATATTGTTGCTGTTCTTTTTAACTATTTTGAAAGTATTAGTTTCATATTCAAAAAGCTAATAAATTCAAATTGAGTTGTTCTTTTTGGGCAAACATGGTCAAACAATCACTCGCACCCCAATCTGAAACCATTGTTTGATTTCTGTACGTAACTTGAGTTGCTTGTGTGCAAGAAATAAAGTGTATCGCAAGAATTTGACTTCAATAGATAGATTATATAAGCAACGAATAACAAATTTAACGTGACGAAATATAACACAATGTTTTTAAATTGAAAAAATTTCGTGAAGTTTTCTAGGGACTTAATTTTACAAAAGGTTTGATTGGCAACAATCGTGTTTAGTAAGGCGGTTGAGAGCTGGCTTGGTGGTGAACTTTTTTTTTTTTTTGGGTAAAAATATAAAGATATTATTACCAAGCTTTTAAATTTTTGACAGAAATACAGGGATTAACAAGAAGCAGAAAAGAAAAATAAAAATGTAAACAAACACTCGATCTAGCCTAAACCGGGCAGACACTACAAACCAAAACAATAATCCTGAGGCGAGACTCGAATGGCACCTACCGCTTGCCGCAAAAGGCTGAACCAAGTTAAATCGAAAGACAAAACCCGGTAATTTTGACCTCCCCGATGATCCGCTCTTAAAGATATCAGCTCAATCGAGAACAGCTCGTGGAGTACCTCCTAGCACACGCCCACAGGAACAGGCAGAAACGGAAGAGGCCAAGCACACCTGCATCAGCTAGACCTAGCAATTTTTCAACTCGGAGACGGCCTGTACACAATGTCGGACCAAGCAAAACAGGCTGACACCTCCGCATTCCCAGACCATTAGCCCCAAACCTGCACTAAAATGAATCACACACCACCACCAAAGCTCAAGCGAACCACAGTGATGATGGGATGTGTGCGAAGACCAGGCACGCGAGAAGCGGTCAATGACAATAACCGCAGGCACGCTTGAAACCGTTGAGAACCAACGAGCTAATTCCAGAGCTGCTAGAATCTGTCGCTTGCACCTGCAAGGACAGCAAGAAGAACAAGGGCAGACACCTAACCAAGGAACCGTGAAGAGAAGATTCGAAGTGAAGAGGCAGAGCAGTAGGCTTTATGTGCATGTGTAATCTCTATCTCTATTTGTTTTATGATGAGTTGGGTACCACTATATCCTTATGGGACATGTGAATACTACAACTAGGTGTGCATCAAAGCTGAAATGGAACAACTAGGGGGCTTTTGCTAAAAGTAATAGTCTATAGTCGCATGTTTCGCAAACAAGGCACACTACTGTGGTAAGAATCCCACCGGTCCACACTAAAAATGTTTACTAATTATTTTAAATAGTAATAATAAAATAATAAAAATACTCTATTCAAAATGAAAAAAATAACTTTTTACTTAAAACAAAATATTAAATGACTAAAATTAAAATTTTAAGTATGAAGATCATATCAATAATAAAGTTCTACCATAGATGGAGGATCATCACTTTGCTTGGATTATATGGAACATATGGAAATATCGTAATAATAAAGTTTTCAGTAATATGGACATTGATCCCATGAATACGCTTAAATTAGCAGAAACATAATCAACATTAGCCCTGTTCTTTTCCAGAACGCAGCGTCAGCGGCGTGCGTCAAAAAATAAAAAAAGATTAAAAATTAACACGTCAGCAGCAGGTTAAAACAGAGAGTTGAACGTACTAATAATTGACGCAAAGGACACGTTAACGCGGAGTTGAAGACGCTGATAATTGCAGCGACGATGAAAGCACGGAAAAGATCAGTTGCGGCAGTTGCCGGCGGAAGCTGTATAACGAAGCTGCACTTAAATTTCTTTTTCTTGTTTGATAATTTTTGGTTTCTGCGTCAGACGCATCGTTAAACAAACGAACAAGCCTATTATGGGCTGAGGCACAGACATTGCATGAGCAGAGGACAGTACCACAAGTTACGGTTACGTCTCTGCCGCCAATTCCAGGAAGATAATGTTTCACAGATGGTTCCTGGAAAGAGGGTGATATCTTTTCCGGACAAGGTTGGCTCATCACTCTAGAAGGATTTGATGGACTGGTGGGGGAGAGGAATGTTCGGGTTAGGCTCTCTCCTCTTCATGCAAAAATGAAAGCGCTACTCTGGACAATCGAATGCATGAGAAATTTACGTCAATTTCAGGTTACGTTTGCCACAAATTGTTCTCAATTGGTGAAGATGGTTTCGGAACCAGAAGAATGACCAGCTTTTGCAAATTATTTGAAAGACATCAAGTCCCTGAAAGAAAGTTTCCTCCGAGCAGAAATCATCCATGTTCCAAGGACACAAAATTCAATGGCGGATAGTCTAGCCCATAGTGCTAGGGTTCAACTGTCTTTTGTCTTCCACATGGATGCAGATCAACCGGTTTAGTTTACAGATTCTGTATGAGTCTGTATAAGTTGATGACAAAAAAAAAAGATCATATCAATAAATAAATTATGTATATATTATTAATTATATTATAGAATTTACATATAATCATACTAATATATGTGTATTAATCGGCTTATTCGGTTTGTTCGGTATATATATACCAAACAATATCTATATACCATGGTTTCTTAAAAATAATTTTCATTCAGCATATTCGGAATTAAAATATAAATTTAATTTCATTATTTTCTATCGATATTCACCATGCGCAAGGTGCAGAATCTTATCTAGTTATTATATATTTTCAGAGCTTTTTGATTTTAAGAGTCACAATTTGATAAAAGGAACAATATAGTTTTTATGACTATAGCTTTTTTTATCCCATTTTAATCGATGGTGGTCAGGACTTGAACCTAGGTGGCAGAACTTACAGCCGTGAGTCCTTTACCACCAGGCTACAAGTGTCCGACAATATAGTTTTGGTATGAGATATATCATGAGACTGGTTTAGAGATGATGGTATTTAATATATTGGATTTTTACATATGGATAATTCCTTAGTCCACTTAGTATACATTGAAAAAAATGATTTATTGACCTGGTCCGCCGAAGTTAGTTGATTAATAATTAAAAGCTAAGTTGTCGAATCTCCTATATATTAAAATAAGAGCATTACAACTTTTAGTTATGATATGTATCATTACTAGAGTGATTCTTAAAGTTTTTAGAAAAATATGTTGGTCTACTAAACATTATTATTTACTTCTCATTAAACTAACAATGAAATTAATTAATAATTAATAATTATTATTTTTCTTTCTTTCTTTAAATAAAAGCTATGTAATTACCAAAAATGAATAAAATATGTACTTGACAATTAATGATTTTAATAATAAAAATTTGATAACAATTTACATATCTTTCATTATTTTTAATGTTATATTATTAAAATAAATTAAACAATCATATTAACTATATAATGTACCACATACACATAATGTAAGGGCGGACAGTCTCGCACGCAGTGGTAGAAGACAATCGTCTTTTGTTGTACATATGGATGCAGAGCTACTAGTTTGGTTTACAGAGTCTGTATGAGTTTGTTTAAGTTGCTGACAAAAAAAACCATATAATAAAAATTTAGATTCTTTCGTAATGTTATATTTAAAATTTTTAAAAACGATTTTAAATTACAAAAATATTAAAAGTTTCACAATGAAAATTTTATGATGTACAATTTAGAATTTTTGTTATAATAAAATACAAATGATCAAAAATCATATGAGTAAAAAATCACATTTAATAGATTTTTGGGAATGATTCATTTTTAATAGTACATAGTTAGTTTTTGTTTATCGCTGTTGACTTTAGAGGGGAAAGCAAAACGATTTTCTAAAATGTTAAGCATTAAGGGCCTGACTGGTTTAACCGCAGCGGTTGCGGTTGCGGTTGCAGGAGTTTGCGGATGCGGGTGGTTGCGGTTTCTAGCGGTTTTAAGAGATTTGTATGACTGGTTATGCGGTTAGAAATTTGTGCGTTTGCGGGATACTTATGACTGGTTAACTACCAAATGCAGCAGCAGTTAAATAATAAATTAACAATATTTACATTTTATACAATTATAATATCAAAAATAATAATATTATAATAAATATAAAATTTATATTTAGAAAGTTATAGTTTAAATTTTTTAAAAATATAGAAAATATTTTTATTTTAAAGTTTTATAATATTAATTAAAATTTAATTGATATATTTTAGCATTTTTATAATTTCAGTTTAATTTTTTTATTGAATTTTTTTATGTTTGTATTTATATTGTTTTGGAAAAAAAAATAATTTTTTTTATCCTCCCGCAAACGCCCGCAACCGCAAACGCTAGCTGGAACCAGCTTTTGAATTTATGAGGTTCAGAGCGATTTGGAGCGATTTAGAGCGGTTTAGAGCGGTTTGAGCGATTGTTGCAAAACGCCAGCAACCGCTACCAACCGCAAAAGCTGCGTTTGCGGGTGGTAGCGGGAAAACCAGTCATACCCTAAATCGGCGTAAGTCACTAAAATTAACTAATAAATTAGCTATAATATTTATAGAAGATAAATAAATTTAACTGCTAGGAGTTTATAAACTGTAGTCTAAAACACTCACAAAAGTCGCTGAAACTGTAAGAACATTGTTGATCGCTGGAAACAACATACATAGGTTCTTAAATTATCAATTTGCCTAATAAAAAGACCACGTCTTCATTCTTCCTCCAGCGTCTCTGCTTCCTGCAACACAAGAACACGACTACTTGCTTTCATTAATTATTCTTTACAAGCTCACTGATTGCAATGCTATTAGGACATTTCCAATCCCACTCCATTTTTTTCTCCAAAATAGAGTAAAAGTGAAAATAGATTGCTCCAACTCAACTCCAAATCTCATTCCATAATAGAGTTTACTCCATAAATGGAGTAATCTATTTTTTGTTTGTTCATCACTCCATTATGGAATGAGAAATGGAATATGATTGGAGCATTTTTACTCTATTTTTATTTTTACTCCATTTTAGAGAAAAAAAATGCAAAATGGAGTATTACATTGGAGATGCTCAGACTCCACTTTATGTTTTTAACCGAGAGAGAGTTAGTTGCCAAGTTATGACATAAGCAAATACATGTCAATCGTAACGATTCTTTATTTGCTTGCAAACCTTAACGAATTCAAGAGATTTGAGTTACCTAATCCTTTCTTTTGCGTTTGAGATTCTTGAGATTCTTGATCTGCAGCGTCATGTATTCGATCACTTCTTTAAGTGTTGCATTTCTTTTTTTTTTTAAATTCCATAGTGCTGGGACTGAGTACCGCCCACTTGGGTTGTACTCATTCAGCTCCTCCAGTGCTGTCTTCACTGCCTCTGACACCTGTTCACCCCACTCTTCTCTCAGCTTCTTAAGTTGCTCATCTTCTTCATCCACCACTTCCTGCACCAGTGGAAATAGATGAAGATTTCATAGAATGGGACATGGAGACAGTGGGAAGGAATCTCTACGGAGCAATGAGACATAACTAAACCTTCATTTTGTCTTCAGTCCCCACGCGTTTGAATGGATACCATCCTGAATCCTTGAGGCTTTCCTGCCATTTTGAGCAAAGCATGGCGTACTGCACCTCAGCTTCTTCCCCTTTGAATCTTTCCTTGCATGCTTTTAGGAATGGCTTTTCATCAAGTTCTCCCAACCGCTTTATTCTGATGTTGGTTCGATCACCGCTCAACATTCCTATCAATCCCTGAAACAATCCAGATCATTCACAGCTCAGATATCTCAGGCAAGAAGATGGAGGAAGCATTTAAAGTAGATACCGTAATCAATTCTTGGCGTGCTTCTTGTATCTCATCATTGCTTTGCCTTTCTTTTATCATGAGGGCCGAGTTAGTATCCTCTAGATCTTGCAGCTCGGAGCACTTGTCCTCTAGCTCTTCATTCATCTTTTTCATTTTCTTCTTAACGTCCTCATCATCTTCATCTTCCCTATGATGCTTCATGACTTGCAGCTTTCCTTTCAGCTCTTGAATCTCCATTTGAAGTTGCTGCTTGCTGTTTAACTCCTTCTCAAGCTGAAGGATCTTGTTCAGTGCCTCCTTTTTTTTCCTCTGAATTCAGAAAGAGTACTTTTCAATCTTCAAACACAAACTGAGCCATTCATTAACTGAAAACATACATACATAACATACCTTGTGTTCTTCCACAAGTCTCAGTACACGATCATCCGTCCTTTTCTGCTCAAGTGAAGCTAACTGGAGAGAGGAGCTCACAGCATCGTTCTATCACAACCAAAAAAAAGATCATCAGTAACCCTGGAAAACAACATAAACGCATGAACTATTATTACCTTCTTCTTCTCTCCTTCAAGAGTTAGTCTCTCCAGTTCAGTTAATGCTTGCTTCTTGTCCAATTCTTTGGACCAAGCATCCAGACCCTTCATCCTATACTCCAGTTTCTTGTTCAGCATCTCTTTTTCTCGTAAGATCCTGTCGATGTTGCGCTGCGAAAACTCCTGAATCCTTTTTGTTTCTGGATATAAAAACAAGAGAGAGAGTCACAAACCTAAACTCACAGCAAACATAAACAATCAACTTGTCAGTGTACACAAACCTTGTTTATAAGTAGCAAACTCTTGTCGTCATCGTTTCCTCTCAGTGGGCTGATGACAATCCCCATCCAAGGCCACACATACATGTCGTCATTCACAACAGCAGCTTGCTTCTGCTTGGACAAGCTAATCACTGGCTCAGCATCACCAGCGAGATCCTTGTGGAGGTACTTTGACAAGGCCAAGTGATTAGCCTTTTGTTTACAGTTTCTAGTGGTGGATTTGGCGACGGCAGTGGCATGAGCAAGCAGCTCCTTGTCCTTGTAGCGTTGCTTCTTCCTCTCAGAGCAAAAAGGGCACTTGAAAGTCTCCTCCTTTAGCTTAACTTTCAGCTCCCCGTCCCTCAGTTGCTTGTAAGGCTTCTCAGAGTAGTCACTCTCCTCTGACTCAGAACTGCTATTATCCATCCTTATTACTAGTTGAGCACACAAAAAGCTGTTTAACTCCTCAACATAATAAAACTATCTAACTTTTACTATTAGAAGCTCTTAAATTTTCAAGATAAAACGTATCTAAAGATGAAAACTTTTAACAAGATTTCAGGAAAAGTTGAGGAGAATCAAACACTAGAAAAAAGCACAAGAAAGTGAAGAATCGAGACGAAACCCTAAAGACTTACTGAGGATCTCGCGGCGAGGAGAGAGCAAAAGAGAAATGTGATGACAGTGACAAGAGAGAAGGAAGAGCAATTAAGGTAGATGAGGAGTCGCACGTAATATATAACGTGGTTACAAAAGAGTTAAACGTAACTACAAAAGAGTTAAACGTAACTATTTATTAGTACGAAAGTCCATGTGAACAAATGAAAAGACAGCAAATGTCTGAAACATCCATTTGGTGTTTTGTCCCCATGTCTCCGAACGGTGACTGCGGTTTGAGCGGTGCGGGACAAACGGTTCAATTACGGTGCGGTTTTAACAGTTATAAAAATATATAAATATATAGTATATGTAGAGATTTTTGTTACGGTTAACTGCGGAGGGGAGCAGGACGATCGTCACCATTCAAAGCCTAAGTCCAATTCAGTTCATTGCAAATATAAAGGATGAGCTTATAACATCAATAATTGTTTTGTGGTGAAACAAGTTTTATCTCTTGAGTTTTTCAAACGGCATGTGTTGCGTTTCTATTTGAAGAAACTATACAAATAATAGTTGAAATGTTCCAAATATAAAGCATTTTCATGACCTAACAAATTAGTTGTAAAAGCAAACATCAAACACTAGTGGTAGGAACAATTTGGTTTTGCGTTTACAATAAGCAAAGCAATATTTATTCGAAATACTAACACGATTATAAACTCAATGAAAAGAACAAACCACACTGCGTGTAACGTGCAAAGAAGAATTTTTTTTTTGTATCCTTTGCTAAATGCAACATAAGAACTGGCTTTTCGAGTGCAAAGAGGCCAGGAAATGATCGGAAAATTAACAACTAAACTTTAGTAAATAACCATAGAATGAGAGTAGAAAAGTAATATCAAGCACATAGCAACCCCCAAGTTTGCTGCAAAAATGAAATTATTCAGAGAAACTAAGCACCACTGAATCAAACACTTGCTTTGTTTCCTATCAAGTGATGAAGAAACAAACCAGCTGCAACACTCACGTTCAAACTCTCCACAGCTAAGAAAGATCTCAATCCTTCCACTTCCCCATCTTCAGACTCTGTACTAGCTGCAACATCGCTAGCCATATTCCCACTAATCCGAACTAAATCAGTGCATGATCTCTCCACCAACGGCCTTAACCCAGTCCCTTCATTCCCCAGCACAAGAATCGTCGGCCTACCGGGTGAAACCTCGTTCAAAGCAACAGCCTTGGAAGAAACCGAACCACCAACCACACGCCAACCGTTCTCAGCGGAAGCTTCCAGGAACTGCATCATGTTCTTGCAGTATCTAAGCTCCATCACTTCCAGAGATCCAGCACTTGCTTTACTCACCACCGCACTCAACGGAGCCGAGTTTTTAGCGCACACCACAACTCCAGTGGCTCCGAAAAAGTAAGCAGACCTTATGATGGCACCTAAGTTCTGCGGATCAGTGACCTCATCTAACGCCACCCAAAGAGAGTACTTCTCTTCTTCCTCCGAAGAAACCTTATCTAGCTCTTTCACTTTCACCAGCTCCAATGGTGAAGCATCCAGCACCAGTCCTTGATGAGGTCTGTTATCAGCAACCATGTTGAGATCATGCTTGGAAGTTTCTTTAATATCTAACCCAAGCTTCTCAGAGAGTTTCAAGACTCTCTCAAAACCTTTCTTGTCTTTCTTCTTCTTGTTGTTACTGCTCAGATCCAAACCTTCTTGAACGTACAGAGCGTACAGCTCTCGTCTCCCGGCAGAGAGCGCAGCTAAGACCGGACTCACTCCGTAAACCACTTCACCGACCATCCTAGGCACGCTTGACTCGGTCGCCTCTTGCCACGTCCTCCTTCCCCAGCTCTCTTGCCTGTTCCAGTTTTGATACGCTGCGTTGCCACCGCGCCCTTCATCTCTTCTTACATCATACCTATTGAACCTATTTCTGATCTCAGGCCACCTAGCATCGTTTGGCTCTTCTTCAACATGCTCGGTTTCAACTCCTTCATCATCTTCTCGAGCATAACGATTAACTTTAGGCAACTGCTCTTTAACCGGTGAGTCATTAGCAACCCAAATAGAGTTTCCAGTAGCTTTCTCGCTTTCTCCATCATCTCTTCTACCACGGAAAGAATCACGCTTTCTTGTTTCACCACTAAATCTACTTCTCCTATCAGAAGAAACAGAACCGTTTCCATCTCGTTTCTTCTCCCAAGATGAAGATGATCCATTACCTCTCCTCTCTTCGACTGGCTTCACCCAAATGGAGTCTCCACGGCCGTTTCCGTCACTTCTCTGGTCTCGGTAAGCTTTTGAAACTAATCCAGATCTTCCTCTATTACCACCACTACTTCGTTTGCCAAATCTCTGTGAATCGAAGCTAGAATAGTCTCTAACGCTTTCAAGCTTCCCTAACATTCCAATCTCTATAGATTTGAGGCGAGAGCTAACTAAAAGACTACCTCGGCTAAACCCAGTCGAGACATGTGCAAAGGCGCTTCCTTTGAGGTGGAAACAGCTTTTAGTAGCTTTGGTTTGTTGTAAGGAAACCCTAATCGCCATTGGAAAGCCTTGGGTTCTTGTCAGGTTACAGTACATTTTTTCCGGGTTAAAGAGAAGAGAAAGACAAAATCTTTTCGCTCTCAGAAAGTAGCGGTTAAGAATGGTGAATCTCCCATTTGATAATGAACGAACCAGTTGCTAGGGTTTAAGGCAAAGACCAGAGGAAGGGGGAAGAAGATAAGAGAAGCGCAGCTGCGAAAACGGCACCGTTCTACTAAAACTTACACCTTGCCCAAAAACTCCTCAAACACTTTTAAAATTACATTTCCTACCACTTACTGCCATACTCACAGTCGCTGGTTCGAACGATTGATTAGTTCGGTTCCGGTTATTCCCAATTTTCGGTTAGTTATACTAACACAAAGTTGTCCCCAAATTGAGCTGAACAAAGTTTGGTTCAGTTTATATCAAAATTAACCCAAGTTTTTGGTTTCTGTTTAATATCAGTAACTTTTTTAGTGTTTTTAATTTACTTAAAGTTAGTTATTTATATCGTTTAAAATTTGGTTAGTTTGGTTAGCATAGTTCAGTTATGAACTTTCCCTAAAATGAAAAAAAAAGTAACTAACAGCCGATTTATTATCACTATTTTATCTACCGAATTGAACCAAATTCATGACCAAATTTGAATCGGGAACCAGAAAATTACAGTTTGGTTAGGCTGGTTCGGGTCAAAATCCATATCCTACTCACATTAATGAATTTTTGACTGTATGAGAATCATGAGTGCTGTTACAAAAGTATGTATGAATGTTGAAAACAAGATCATCGGATTGTCAATACTGCTCTGTGTTCAATAGAAGATCAGATCTTTTCAAAGCAACTGATGAATAATGATCATTTTTATATATAGAACTCAGAAATATATAGTTCTACAACATTTTGGCTGATTCTTGAAATTTGCCATACCCTGGAGACGAAACCAACCAGGGTTTATTACTGTTCTTGTACTTTGATAACAAAAATAAAAATAAAAAACTTTCCTCAAAAGGAAGGGCTTACCTTTTTTAGCTCTTTTATTTGTTTAAACCCTAAAGGCAAACAAAGAGTCCATTGAAAGTCCAAACCTTCTTTAACTTAACTTGTTTCAGAGACGTCATCGAGGTACTGAGAGTGCGAAGCAGCAAGTAGCGCAGCTCCAACGCCAGACCCATCATTCGAATGAATCACCTCCACGCTCCCTGATGCTTCATCTCCAAGCAACTCTTTCAATGAGCTCTCCATACACTCGCTGAACTGAGTGTAGTGCTCGAAGAGTCCACCGTCCATGGCTATCACAGATTTCTGCGTTTCTCCGTCTTTCGGTGCGTCTCTTCCTAGCTTCTTGAGGATTCCGTAGATCCCTGCAGCTGATAGACGAGCTCCGCGGCTAGCTATGATGTCACACAGACTGACCACAACTTTTCTCATCTTCAGAGAAGTGGTAGGGACCTGAGAGATCACCAAAGAACATTCATTGAGACTTCATTATATACCTTAAGTGTGAATGGTTATGCATATAGGAGGAGATGCTAACCTCCAATATGTCCTTTAACTTGCTTCCAACAACCTTCAAATCAGGAGAAGTGTCGCTGTGCATAGCAGACATGTTTGGTGTCCTGCATATACCATAAACTGGTTAGACTTCTCACTTGAAGCAAGTAGGGTTGCGGTTATTACCCGAACCGAACTTGCCGAACCACAACCCGACGGTGGTTTTCGGTTAGTTAAGTTCGGTTCAGTTCAGCAACTAAAAAATTTGGTTTTAGATTTGGTAATCAGTTAGCTCAGCAATTAAAAAAAGATATTTCCAAACAGTACAATCTTAACCGAAATCTAAACCAAAATAACCGAACTAACCATAATAACCAAAATTAACAAAAAAAAATTGAATTTTTTTCAATTTAAACCGAAAATTTACCAAACTCAGCACAAAACCAAAAACCTAGGTAGAATTTCAATTCTTTGAAACCGAACTAACCAAAAACTGAACCAAACTTTGTTCGGTTCACTTCGGTGAGATTTTGGCCGATCCCAACTAACCAAAATTCGAACTAACCGAAGAAACCGAACCCGCAGGCCTAGAAGCAAGTAAACTATGTAAAAGAAGTTAACAAACCTTATGATGAAAGGTATTCTCAGCTTAGGTGGGACAGAGTCACCAAAGAAAGCAGCCTCATCAGCCATTTTCAGAAGAACTCTTCGCAAGATCTCTCCCAAATACATACCCGAAATGATTTTCTCAAGAATCTGTGAAAAAAGCCAGAAAAGAATCTTAGTGAGCTATAACCGAAGAACTTGAAAAAACCAGCAGAGTTTCATACCTGTTCACCAGGATTCAGACTATCGAAATCCAGCAAGTGGTCGTACTCCGTCAATGGAAGATGTGATGACCTGAAGTTTCCCCACTCCATGTTGATCACCTACATTGCGGTACATACTAAGCTTCAAGTAGTTCAACGCTCAATGGAAGTTGTTATAAAAAAAACACAAACCATTTCTCCAGATTTGGGAAGTAAGCCGTGCCATTTGGGAATGGCATGTGCACGTTCCACATAAGCTGCGTTTGTGCCAGTGCCTAAGATAACAGCGGCAACCACATCAGGGTTATAGTATCTACCACCAGCAAGTGTTCCAACCGTGTCATTAACCTGCAATAAGTTTACAAAGAGATTATTAGGACATACGTTAGGTGAAAGAAAATAAAAAAGAGAAGAGGAACACTTACAAGGGCTGTGACGTTCATGTCAAGCCCAACTCTTTCCATAGCTTTAACAAGCTCACCAACCACATCTTGTCCAACCTACACCATCCCCATCAACAGACAGAAACAGAGTTCAGAAAGAGGACTATCTTATGTAATAAATTTGGAATAAAATGAAAAAGGTAATCAAGCTCAACTGTATCTTCGATGGAAAAGCCTTTGGTCCACTTGATGAGAGTGCCAGAAGACAAAGAAGTCTGCTTAACCGGAAACGAGAAAGTGAAACCTAGCTCCCTTTGTCTACCCTCAGGGAGATGAAAGTCCTCTCCTTCTGTAGCCACGAAATTTGCAAGCGCCTCAGCGATAAAATTGAACAGTTCCTGGGTCCACAGAATATAATCAACACACAAAGACAGAGATCAACCAAAGAGTAAACAGGTAAGGGAACTGACATCTGAACCGCTGGTCATCAAATGAGGAGGAATAGAGACTTCTTTGGCTTCTTGTTTGACAACACGGCCTTCTTTGCCACCAAGAAGCACACGCATCACACGGAAGTTCGTTCCTCCTAGGTCCAGCGCATAGAAGAAACCATGTTCTTCCCTGTAAAGATTAGATTCATTTACATCAGAACCTTAAAAACAAAACTAGTGCCACTGTTAACTATGCTCATGATGATTCACCCTACGTTGATGACTGAGACTATCTCTTGCAAATTGAGCAAACCTAGGAACAGTGAGACATCAAAAAATTAAGGACACGCATAAATCATCGATAAGTTTTCCAAAAAATTTGATCTAAAAAGTATGTTAAGAATCAAGGATAAATGAGTTTAAGCTAGAGTGTCATGATTATACACAAACGTCAGGTTCAAAGAGAATATGATTCAAAAAGCAACGGATCTTGATTCCATCTGAATCACACCATGCTCATGCATTAAAGTCGATAACTTTCAATCGCAATCAATCAAAAACCACAGAGACCTGATCCAATCCAAAGGATTCATCATAAAGCATGAAACTTTATCCAAAATAATTATCTAAATCTGACCAAACAAATAAAAAAAAACTCCACAAAAATCGCAAATTTTATCTTTAAATAATTACCCAGAGGGAAGATTATCGACGTAGCTGATAAGCATCTTAAGCTTGCTTCCACCTTCGGAAGCGAGACCCGCGTGCATCTCAACCGTCATCGCATCCGCCACTTGTCTCAGTTTCGCGATAGGCGTCGCGCAATCCTCCTCGAGAACCCTCAGGATCTCTATCACACGCGCCCATTTCCCGGAGCTTTGCATCCGCCGCCGCACGATGTACACAGACGCCGCGCAGACCGCCGCAGCGCACACGACCGTCGCACCAACAGCCACTTTACCCATAAGATTCGATCTCTAAGACAAAAAGGACAAAGGTTTTGGATCTATTATAGGATTGGGTTGGGGTGCGTGTGAATGGTATTGAGATTGGAGACCACGTAAGCAGGCTTGTGTTGTCTGTAAACTACGGAAAGAAAGATCACAGTTTTTGATTTTTTTTTTTTATTAATTTATAAGGATTTTTGGAATTTTCTTGCCGGTTTTGTGTTTTAATTTTCGGAGCTGATGAGAAGATTGTAATGGATTTTTAAAGAGAATTACGTAAGTGACCCTGTCCGAGATTTGGTTTTGGTCTTTTCTTTGGCCGAATTTTATGGAGGAAGTTGAGTGACCGATAATTCGGAAAAACCTAATAACTAACAAACTATTATCTAATGTTTGTAGAAAATAAAAATCATCTGTTGTGTAAATATGCGTTTTATTTAATCTTATCCATACATAAATCATAGTTTTTTCAAGTTTTTATATATCTTTTGGACCATCAATTCGAAATTTTAATTAATACATTTTTAGCATTTGATTTTTAATCTATTTCATGTATTTATGTCATTAATTTTAAATGCATCAACAAAACCAGTTCGTGTAAACCCATTTCTAAGAACACGAGTTAACCAAAATCAATTGTCTTAACCAGAAATTAAACTGGATTTTATTTCTGACATTCTTTCATGATCATTATGTAATCAATACGTTCATGATAATGTGTTCCACCAAGATCAAACATGAAAAATTACTGCCACAAATAGCACATTTATAATACTATTTTCATAACTATTTTTACCATCACTTTTAGTGAATGGTAAAAAGTGATGGTAAAAAAAAATTTTCTTTAGGGTTAATTAATCTAAACTTAAAATTTAGAGTTAAGGGATGAAGTTGAGTGTACGTATAAGTAAAAGTGTACCTTCCTTATCTTGGACGATGAAAATGAAAAAGCTCCACTCTTCTTATTGAATCATTCACACACATACTTATGGCCCTATTTCCTGTTCAAAGCAACTCATAACATTTACATAAATACTTGTTGCAACTTATCTATGAACCTCACAAAGTTTTGATAAAACGTGAAAGAACAATAACATAGATGAATATATTTTTTTAAGTCAAAAATAAACTATTGATTTAAAATGATTTATGGGTTATTAGTTGAGTTATAAATATTTGGTATCTAACTAATAAAAATGACAAAATGTGGAATGATTAATAAATTTTTAAAATTATGTTAAGGTGCAAAATTGTAAGAAAGACTCTTGATGAGATACATTGGAGTATATATTAGCAACAATGAAAAGTTTACCTGTAAACTCTAATTGTTTTTGAAGCTCTTCACCAATAACATAATTTTTCACCTGAAGGAAAATAGTAGAGAAGGGAACATTCAATGATTTATCAATAAGTGAGACTTATATTACCTGAACTTCAGCAATCCTTTGCAATTGAGATTCTCAACCTGTCTGATAATCGAAGGACTGCAACTAAAGCATTAAACTTCAACGAAACAAAGTACCACGTCAAGGACTCAAAACAGCAGAATGAAGATGACTTGTATTTCCCATCATCTTAACTAAATCTGTTGGAAGAAAGTAACTTGTTTAGCAGCCTTGACAAATCAACACTGAGCTGCTTAGGTTTCTCGGAAAAGCAGCGGTAGGATCAGCGGTAGCCGTAGTTGTAGGAGCAGAAAATGGTGGATCAGGTAGTTAGGTGAAATCTGAACCAGAGGAGCATCTCTTTGGAGTGTACCGAACGCTTTGAAAGTGATTGCAGCTATCAAATTCACTGGTTCTTGCAACTGTGGTATTATATCTACAAAGCCCTTTCAATCAACCGGAGCTCACCGTAGCTCCACCAGCACCAATTACGTTTCTAATCACAACCAATCCTGCCGACTTCCCCTTAAAAGATTTCCACTTCACCAGCTTCTCCAGTCTATGGAAAAGCACCTGCCTTAACGAGCTGGATCCGGATGAAAAGCATTTCCAACAATGGCTTCATGAATGCAGAAGCAAAAGAAGGCTTCATCGTTTGCCAAGAGATCTCCAACACAGTTGTGAAGAACCGTCGGGTCTACAGCTCCCACTGATTAGGAAGCTCAAGATTGAGAAGAGCAGAATGATGAATTTCACGGGGGGGGGGGGGGGGGGGGGGGGGGTTGCAATCAAAGATCTATTGTGTGAGGAGTGCAGAGCAATGATTAATGAGCGCGTTCAATACGACCCCACTACAAGAATAATAGAAAATAGCAAAGGACTAGCGACAATATTTCCGTAGCCATAACAATTAGTGATGAAAATTGCAACGGAAAGTGACAAAACAAAAAAAAAATGTTAAGGTTGTAGCTAATTTGTAGCGATCTATAACAATCTAGCTACAAATATGATCGATAGGAATTCTCTAGCTAAATAGCTACTAATTAGCGAGGAGTAAATTGTCACCAAAACTTTTATAGTTATCAACGCATGGCTATAAATATTTATGTATCTAATTGATATGTATGTGCCATATGTATGATATTTGAATTTATGATATATGTTTGAAACTAATAATGCTTGAATTAAGATAGTGTGAATTTGCGTTATATGTTTAAAACACTTCAATTTTTATGTTTGTGTTTGGTTGATATATACTTGAGTTACAGATATAGTATAGGGTTTATTAGGGATTGTGGTTTATGATTAAGGGTTAAAGATTTTATAGTTAAAAAGTTGTTAAAAATATAATAAATTATAATTTGCTAGAAATTTACATAAGATTAAGAAAAGTGTATAAATTTGTGATGTTAAAATGAAATATTGGGTTACTATTTTAGTTATGAATTATGGTATATGGTATAGATTTTAAGGATTGTGGTTTAGGATAAAGAGTATATAGGTAAAGAGTTGTTAAAAATATTAAAAATTGGTTGGTAATTTCTAATTGGTTAGAAATTTATATTAGACTATTAAAAATGTATAAGTTTGTTTATTGTAAAAACCTTTTTTTCATTAATTATTTTGCCTCCATTCATTCTCTCATAAGTATTTTTGGCTCCACTAAATGCCTTCATTTTTTCATTTCCCTCCTAAATATAATATCTAAAACAACTATTAAATAAATAAAAACTTTTGACATTTGATTGTTTTTAATCTAAAGGCTATAAATCATTATTTTGTGAATCCTCTACCTTCTTTCTCATTGGTCAATATATATATATAACCTTAAATTTGGATTGTATAAATGTTATAATCTAATAAATGCATTCAATTATCACAATAACTATTGAGTAAATAGATATAATTCTTAGGATATAAAAATAATACATTTTGAAATAGATTGAGCATAATTTATGTTTACAGAGATAATATCTATAAATTAAAAAAAAAGTCCAAAATAAATTTGTCAAAATTAAAATATGAATGAGTTTTTTGGTGTGTTCGGGAATCAAATCTCTTTTGTACAAAATGTAGTTTAAGAAAAAAAATTAATTTCCAAAAATTGATTTCTGGTACCTAGAGAGATTATAGATCGGAGGTCTAGAACTTCAATGGTTTTAGATAAAAGAAGATCAAACTGATCTATATCTGTGTCCCTTTTAAGTTAGGGTGCATCTTCTCCTTATAATCAAAGTCACTCTGAACTTCACATAAGTAAGAGAAAGCAAATAGTTTGGTCCTCAGTTTTGTCCCTCATCCACTGAGTCCCCTTTTAGATACTGTGTAGTTTGTGTTAGTATAAAGTGTTAACCAACAGTACACCCTCTTTGAATTTCTACTTTTCTTTAAGTCGCTTTTTTATACTATATCTATGCAAAATCCTTGTCCAAACCACTGGTGGTCGTAGTAGACATTCCATCAATATCGAATGGAACAAAAAAAATGAAATAGTTTTTTCAAATAACCAATTAATTAAACAGAACTATTTTGAAACACAAATCGCTGGATAGTTGCTAAAAAGAACATAAAATGCTGGAATTGGTTTTTTAAGTGGCTAACTAGACCGCAATACATGGACAACACATCTCGAAGAAGACTTCTACCCAGCCAAACAGATGACTTATATGTGTAATGTATTAGTCTAATCCTCTGAAAAAAAACACTAAATTCTAAGAAGAAAAAACAGCATAGTGGATGACACAAAAATAAACAACTTTTTTGAACTTTGCATTATTATTACAGAAAGCAAAAAATATAACCAGAAATATTATACTTTGTAAGCCAGCTATGTTATCAAAGAGAAAAAAAAAATAGGGACACCTACCAAATCTAACAAAAAAAACATGATGGAAATACAATTATGTAAACTGAAACTCAGAAAACCCTTTAACAAAAAAAGTAAACTGAAACTCAGAGTATTAAAACGTGTGGTTGAATCTAAAACATATGTATATAAATTTTTGTATGAAGAAGACCATATATTTTTGCAAATGTAGTTTTTATTACTTTTGTTTTGAAAATGTCAGCTTCGTTTTCAAAAGACAAGTGTTTTAATTTAGTTAACAAAAGAAAAGAAAATAGGGATATAATTTCTACATCTAATCTTACTGATAAAATCAAACGTTAGCAATCTTTCAAATCGTTTGAAACATGGATTCAAGACGTGAACGGAATGAACTTTCACAGCTCAAAAGAATTGGAGTGTTAACCATTTTTATATTAACATTATTAATTAATATTTGTGCTTACGCATTATATGTCGCTTGGAAATAAAACTAATAAAAGTGGTCCAGAACCAGTTAAGAAACAACGGTGATGGCATAAAGATGCCTCTTCTGACATCGACCGCTAGAAGTTGCCCTTTCCCTGTTACAACCTTTCTTTTCTTTTAAGGATCACAAATTTGCTTTATTTCTTCTCTTTTCACGTCTGATAAGAAAGGCCGGCCCAAGACTAAATCAATACAAAGCTGAGTATTTTCATGCTACTCAACATACTGATTATTCTTTATTAAGTTATGGCAATCGTTATAATAGGAGGTAGGAGGTGCGTAACTGAGTAGCTTATAATAAACTAGTATATCAGCTAATAAGATAAGCAAAAGAATAGGATAAGTATAATATCCAGTGTGTTCAAAAAAAAAAAAAGTATAATATCCAGTAAATAAACATGTGTGCATTTCAACTAACATGTGTGTAAATGTATAGAGTTTTTTTTTTGAGAAAGAAACTTTTAAATGTATAAAGTTTCCAATTGTTTTTTCTTATAACTTTAACTAAAGACGAAAGAATAAAGAGTCAGTCTCTCTCTGACACGCTTCCCAATGCAGTTTCGCTGGGTGCTTCCTGGCCGTGCTTCCGCCGTGCAACCATCGTCTTCAACCTCCGGAGATGCTCTTCTCTCTCCCCCCTTCCCTCCTGACCCTCCAGACCAAACTTCCTCTCTCTCCCTGCACCTTTTTCCGCCCCTAACCTCAACTCCACCTCCCTCCCATTCGGAAATTCGCAGATCCCATCTATCCAACTCCCCCATTGATATTGTTATGTCTCCAGCTCTTGGCTCACCCCCATCTGCAGCCATTGCTGGTACCACTACTCAGTTTGGTTCTCTTGCTGAGATTGATTCCCTACTTACTGTTCCTGCTACATGAAACTCTAATCCACTTTCATCATCTTCCCCAACTACTGGTTCTCAAACTCCACACCCAAACCTACACTGTTCCCTTGCTGAACCTAATTCCAATAACCTAAAGACAATCCAGCCTAATTTAAGCCCTCCCCTGCTATCAAACCATGCTTCAAGTAGCTATGCCCTCTCCAACCAACAGTCTCCTTCCCCTCCCATTAACACTTTCACTTCCAACTCTCAACCAAAAACTTCCATATCCCTGCCCCTCCATCTCATCAAACCACTTCCCACTAGCCCCTCTGCTTTTAAAACTCCTTCCTTTGCCCCTTCTTTAGCCAATAACCCCCTCCACGCCACTGCTGAAAGTCCTTCTGACAAGCCAACTAAACCCTCACTAAAAAGAACACGCTCCTCCCCTACCCTCTCCCCGCCAGCTCTACCAAAAATTTCCTACCAATCCTCTAAACACCCTCCCTCTGTCCCCTTCCCTGAAGTCAGTACTATCCAATATCTAAAAAACTCCCCTTCCTTGCCCCCCCCCCTCCACAAAAAACCTTTTTTTGCCACTACTTAATCTCGCGACCCTCTCCAGTCTACTAGAGACCCCCCTTTTTCTTCCTAATGAGTGCAAAACTCTTTTTTTGGAACCTCCGTGGTCTAAATGACCCGGCTAAATATCAGATTTTCTCGGATTGGCTTTATAGTCATAGACCCATTTTTGATGTCCTTTTGGAAACACATATTAAGGAACTATCTCTGCCCCGCTTGATGTCAACCCTTTGTAAAGACTGGCATTATCTATCTAATCACCAATCAGATGAAGATGGGAGAATTGTGGTTATTTGGAAGGATCCAGCTAAAGTCAAAGTGATCTCTCAATCAAGGCAAATGATCACTTGCGAACTAGAGCTGCCTAATTGTGCTCCTATCATCTACATTGCCATCTATGCGTCCAATCTTAGCGAAGAAAGAAATGACATGTGGGTAGAGCTATTGGACCAGCACTGTGCGCTTGCACTTGACTCAAGGCCGTGGATGATAGGAGGTGATTTTGATCAGATTCTCTACCACCATGAACACTCGGCCTTCTCCCACAGTAGACATTCTCCACAAATGTTTCAATTTCGAGACTGCCTTCTCCAAATGGGTGTCTTCGATCTTCGGTATTATGGACCTGTTCATACATGGACTAACAAATGTGATGCTGCTCCGGTTGCAAAGAAACTAGATAGATGCTTGATCAATAGTGATTGCCTCACCAGGTTTCCCAACGCCACTGCCACTTTCCTCCCCCCAGCCCCTTCCGACCATTCGCCTTGCCTTATCGATCTCGCATTCCATCTCCCTAAAGCTGGTACCCAACCCTTCCGTTTCCTAAACTACCTTACCAAACACCCGAGCTTTCTTGAGGTTGTTACAGATGCTTGGTTGCTCGCCGGAAGTGTGTCTACCAACCTAGCGTCGCTGTGTTGGAAGTTGAAAGCCATAAAAAGGAGTCTCAAAATTCTTAATAAAGAAAATTTCTCAAAAATTCAAGAAAGAGTTACTGAATCTTACCGTTTGTTACAAATTGTGCAGGTACAAGCACTGACAGACCCTACTCCCCTTACTTTTGCAGAAGAACACGAGCTGAACCTGAAATGGAAATTTCTTAGACAAATTGAGGAATGTTTCTTCTTGCAGAAGTCTAGGATAAACTGGCTGAGAGAGGGGGATTTGAACACTACCTATTTTCACCGTGTTTGTCAAGTAAGAGCGAGCTTCAATGCAATCCGTTCGTTCCTCCTCTTGACTGGTGCTACCATTACTGATCCGTTGGAGATGAGTGCACATGCGATTTCTCACTTCCAATCTGTTCTCGGTCCTGATCGGCTTCCAGAGCTTTGGCTCTCTTCTTCTGACTGGTTCTGTAGTCTCACGGCCTTCAGTTGTAGCCAACAACAGATGTCCTCCATTCTCCTGATGCCTACTGCAGATGAAATCACTAAGCTTATGTTCTCCCTTAACCCAAACAAAGCATCGGGGCCTGATGGACTAACTTCTGATTTTTTTAAAGCCTCCTGGTCACTGCTCGGTATTGAATGTATCAACTCGATACAGGAGTTCTTCAACTCAGGGTTCCTGCCAAAAACAACAAACTCAACCATTCTTTCTCTGGTACCCAAATTTACGGGAGCATCAAAGATTACAGACTACAGGCCTATCGCATGCTTGAACACACTCTACAAAGTTATTTCACGGCTGCTAGTAAGACGTCTAAAGCCTATTCTACATCAGCTGATCTTGCCAAACCAAACAGCTTTTGTGGAGGGAAGACTACTGGTGGAAAATACAGTGCTTGCTAGTGAACTTGTAAATGGCTATCATAAGAACAGAGGAAGCAAGAAGATTACCATCAAGGTTGACATAGCTAAAGCATTTGATACGCTCTCATGGGATTTCCTCTTTGCTGCTCTGGACAGTCTACATCTCCCTGCTCCTTTTATCCGGCTGTTGAAATCTTGCATCTGCACGCCAACATTCATGGTGGGTTACAATGGTACGGTGAGTGGCTTCTTCAAGGGAAACAGAGGACTTAGGCAAGGAGATCCTTTGTCTCCTTACCTTTTTGTCATAGCTATGAATTACTTGTCCCTCATGTTGGATAAAGAAGCAAGGTCTGGAAATATACCGTATCATCACCAGTGTCACAAGACGAAGTTGACTCATCTCTCCTTTGCGGACGACCTTCTGATCTTCATTGATGGGTCTTTGGAGTCAGTACAGAGAGTTCTTCGGATCCTGCACGAGTTTGAAAAGCGGCCAGGACTCGCGGTGAGTCTACAAAAATCTAGTTTCTTCGCATCAGGAATCACGGAGCAAGAAATTGCGGTCATACAAGCCTCTACGGGAATGCCATGTGGGAGCTTACCTATGCGTTATCTCGGGGTTCCATTGTGTACAAAGAAACTTAACCTGCAGAACTGTGAGCCTCTACTACAGCAGATCAAGCAACGCCTCTCCTCTTGGTCCGCTAAAGCTCTATCGTTTGCAGGGCGTCTGCTACTGATAAAGACCGTGATCTCTGGAGTCTCTACTTTCTGGTGCTCCAGTTTCATCCTGCCAAAAGCGTGCATAAACAGAATCAACTCCCTCTGTAGTCAATTTTTGTGGAACGGTAGTATTGAAGGCCACCATACAGCTAGAGTAAGTTGGGAGACAGTGACGCTTACCAAAGAACAGGGAGGGCTCGGGGTAAAAGACCTTCATAGCTGGAATCTCGCGTGTATACTGAAGCTAATCTGGATGCTCTTCTTTCGTCCGAACTCTGTCTGGGTCTGCTGGTTCAAAGAGGTCATCTTAAGAGGAGATATATCTAACTACTGGACGGTAAATAAAAGCTCCACTCACTCTTGGTTGGTTAACAAGATGATCAAGGCCCGTGAGCTTATCTATCCGCTGCTTAAACGCCGGATTGGGAATGGTGAAACCACACGGTTTTGGTTTGATAACTGGATGCCTTTGGGAAGTCTCTACTCCTTCTTAAATGCCAGCAGCTCTCGCCTTGGTATCCCGCGCTTAGCAACGGTTGCATCTCTCTGTAATGCTGGGCAATGGTGTCTTCGGCCTGCAAGAAGTGAAAATCAACTAGCGCTTCAGGTACACTTGACTACGGTGGTCTTATCAGAGGAAGAGGACTACTATGAATGGGAGATAGATGGCATGCTGAGACACAGATACAACACTGGAGAAATATACTCCTACCTAAAAGGTCATCAGCAGCTTGTCCCTTGGGCCAAGATCGTCTGGTTCTCTTATGGGATTCCCCGACATAGTTTCCTCACTTGGTGGTCCTCTTGGACCGATGTCCTACAAGAGACAGATTAAATAGTTGGGGTCTAAACGTTGATCCACTTTGCTTGCTCTGTAATACTGATCATGAGAGTAGAAATCACCTTTTCTTTGAGTGTAGTTACAGTGCGATCGTTTGGAGGCAGATAGCAAATCGGTGTGATCTTCAGCATCTCACATCCTGGGATGCCATTGTTCTCCAGCTCCAATCCTTGCGATCGAATCGGGACTCTATGCAACTCACGCAACTAGCAACGCAGGCCTCTATCTACTGGCTCTGGTCGGAACAAAATTCAAGACTCCATAATCGCAACTTCAAGTCGCCAGAGGTTATAGTCTCCCTCATAGATAAGCAGATTCGAAATCAGCTTCAAAGCTTCCGCCACTCTAGGGCATCGTCGGTGATGACCCAACTCTGGTTTCTCCGAACTTGATCTCATTCGGAGTAAGGAACACGTCTCGATCCTCTCCTCTTGCTACTCACCGTTTCAACTTCATCTTCTATTCCTTGGGCTTTGACAAATTTATTGGGCTTCAGTTCTACTAATATGTGTTTTTATTAATGGGTTTAACTTTGGGATTTATCCCATAAGACACTTAAGCCTAGGGCTTGTATGTTTTTTTTTTCCTTTTGCAATTTAATTAAGAAAGCCAGCTTACAAAAAAAAATTGTTTTTTCTTATATATGCAAGTATGGTCATGGTGTACGGGTTACCGAGTTCTTTTTTCCTGTCGGGCTGTCTTGTTTGCAAGAGTGTATGATCAGTCGCATGCAATTTGGGCATATACTCTACTTCTTGAGAAAAGTTAAGCTAAACTTGTTTAGGCTAAATTTATGTACTATGGTCGATAGACAATTAGGAAACTTGTGTTTGACAAAGTAATTATATATTTTTATTAAACATCTAACCTCCTGATATATGCTACATGATCGATATCTATATTAATAAAGTTGTCATGTCTTTCTCCACAGGCCACCACGTACGTTAGTAGGAAAGGATTGACGTTTTTGGACACGCGTCACTTTTTAATCACTTTTCCTCCACTGTTTAGTTTACAAAATGAATGATTTGGACTTCTGATATTTTATTGGGCTTTAAGACAAATTTTTTATTGTTTTTCCTCTGACCTAGAGCTTTCCGTCGGAGCTGTGTTTCTGTAATCCTACCCTTTTCTCTTCACCATCTTCCACGACGTAACGGTCCGTATTAATTTCAATCAACAAGGAATCCCACTACTTTCTCTTCAATGTATTTTAGATTAAACCTTTTGCAACCCCATTCCATGTATATATAGACCCTCTGAGAGGTTGATGCAAATCCCTAATTTCTAACCAATTCATCGCTTACGTTATTTCTCTAACAAATTGTCTGATCCAAACTTTTTTTACAGAGTTGAGGCTGTTGTACAGAGATTGTCTTGAAAATAATGCTCCGTCTCTGGGAGGCCAGTAATGTTAAGAAAGTCGGTGAGCTGATAGGCGTTGATATGGTGCTCATTGATTGGAAGGTATGTTGATTATCAGTTTCTCTGCTTTCATTTATCAACTTTTCAATTTGATATTATCTTGTTTCACTTCTCCTCATCTGTCTTCGCTAATCCAGACATCAATCAATCTTCACCGGCTCAACATATCTTGAAAGGAGGGTTGTATGAGCTAAGTGTGTTTGGTGCTACAAGAAGCAACCCAAATTTTGATTTGGTGACACCCCTGTTTCTATTAGGTTCACAGATCAAACAATGTTCGTTGAGTTATTAAAATCAATCCACCCCATCCCGAGGAGAGCTTTCTGTTTCGAAATTACAACCAACTCATACTCTTAGCTACCACGATCACAGTTTTTCGAGGTATGTTTTCATTTGGCCGCCTTCGTACAACTCTATATAATCATTGTAAACACAACACAAAACTACCATGATGAGAGTAGTGCTAACATCGTAAAAGGAATAATAGATAATATATTTAATAAAATTAGTATTTAGGTCATAGATGTTCTTTTACGCCATGTTGTTCTAAATGTGAACAAAAGCTCTAGGGAGATATGTTTCTTTCACATGCATTGTATGTGATAATACCAGTGTTGTGGGTGTTCTCAGGTGATGATCTAATAGCTATGCCATCCAATTATTGTATTCTACTTATGTGTTTAGTTTTCTAAATTTAAGGTGTCTCGGGTTTGAGGGTGCATGTGTCAATGCTCATGTGAACAACGAACTCCCACAGTTTATTGCTGATATTTTTGGCAAGACCTTCGTCTTCCAGCTCAAGTTAGGTGAGTTCAACTTCACTCTTAAACACCAAACCTTTACCATTTCATGTATCAATCCTTTCTGAACGCCATGATGCACCTCTCCCAGAATTTGTTATTGATGTTGGTACGTTATACTGTCTTAATATATCTTTTTTTCCCTAAATAATATATTCATGATCATTACTGCATTCTGAACAGGGTGGTGACCATAGTGCTGATGATGTTATGCCTGGAGAGAATCCAGTAGCATCCAAAGTCTGATGGTGACAATAAAACTGATGTTGAGCTACCAGATGGTGTGTCAGGAGAATTCAGGAGAGTACAAATGCCAACCATCAACCATCCTCATCTGTGGTACCAGGAGGCGGTCGTCTTGCACTAACTAAACCGGTTGATGGTCCAAATGATAATGGAAAGAAGAAGCCATGTTTAGCATAGCTCCACGTCCAAAAAAACACAAATCCCCACTAGATTTTGTTCTGTTGTTATGTCTCCATTTATTTTCTTATCAGTCGGATTTTTAATAAACCCAATGCAATGGTGGATGTTTTGATTTTTGACTATTAACACAAGGTTTTTACGGAACATGTCCTTTGATTTTCTTATCGCAAAATTTTCTAGCAACTTAATCTATTTTATATTAAACCCAATGTAATGGTTGAAGTTTTGACTATTAACTAAAGTTATTTACTAAACGTCTTCCTTTTATTTCAAATGAAATGGCTAAGGCATTTAAGCCTTAAACAAATCAATGACCTCCGAATGACAAATACTGTGAAGATGATAAGTTTGAAATAGTAAACCTATTCATCAAAAACTATTAAGACAAACGTGATCAATTAAATTATCATAATCTCAAAAACTAAGACAGTCCATACAAACAAAAATAGAAATACTCTAGGTGTAACTATTATTTTCAAATCACATTCTAACAGATAAGATGTAAGAAATATTTGTTGTAAGGTTTTATAGAAAACATATTGATTATGGGTGAATCAAAAATTCAGTTAGTTGTTCCACTGTTCTTAAAGATACAAAAGCTACAATAGTTTGCGACCCCAACAAGATTAACAAGAGATGCTAATATATATTGCTACTTATATAAGCAAATGATTAAGTTTGTTTATTTCATTTGGAATTCGTTTTTATTATTCTAATATCTTAGCTTATATGCAACAGCTTTTTTGCTCCTACCATTAGATTTTTTTTTTTGAAATGTTGTAAAATAACTTTTTCTTAATATTAATTTTTGTAATGGTCTTTATCTTTATATATGATAGAACACCTGAATAAGATATCCTGAAAAAATATTCAATTAGGATCAAATCAATGTTGGATCATGATTAAGAGTTCATTTATTGGATTCATAATCGAAGGCCAAAATATTTAACCAATGCATCTACAATGAAGCCCATCACAGATTGTCACATCTATGACATTGACAAAGCATGCGAAAATTGTTACTACTTAAAAAAGATGAACAAATTTAATATATTTATTCTTACAAGATGATCACGAAACAAAACATGCATTTACATGTTTTCTTTTTGGAACATCAACTTTGCTTTATATTTCAAAATTTAACTATATTTACATTGGTGCAACTATCAACTATATATTCTATATTTAATGAATCAATCAGTGAAAACTATTTACACTACTGTCACTAACCACTATCAATCAAAAAACAATTTTAAATTTATTAGAGAATAAAACATACGAACCCGGCGCGTAGCACCGAAATATCACTAGTAATAAATAAACATGGAGAACGTAAACATTGAATTATTTTCAATATTGCATGGTCATTAATGTTGTTAGTATTTCTACTTCCTAGGTAACTCGGTCGAGTTCTGGAGAGAACCAATTCTTGAAAGATCACATGTTCAACTTTTTAGAAGAAAAGAAAAAAAAGCAAACATGACCAACAGAGAAAATTAGCGACTTCTCTAGTTACCGTCGATTTCATTGTAAATTAACATTTGATTCAGCATGTTGACCAACATTATTTTGATCAATTTTGAGTTTATCTTGAATTTTGATAGTTTATATAGTTTATTTGAAATAAATGTTAGTTTAGGATGAAATTGGCATGGTAACAAAATTCAGGTAGATAAAAACACAACATAAATTGTTGATGTTGGAATTGATCATTTTTCAGTAAAATTGCAGATTGAAGTTACCTCAGAAATAGTAACAAATTCATTGCGATAAGAAGTTATTCATGTTTGGGCCAATCTAACTAAGCTTCTTTTTTGTGTGTGCACAAAGTAAGCTTATGTAGATGGGTTATTTATTGGGCTAGGCAACTATAATTGATACTAAAAACTATCTTGTTTGCGAGTCCAAATCCATGAATTTAAAATTTCTGAATAATGTAGAAATCTAATTTTAATTATATAGATAGATGTATGATGAAAATACAGTTTTAATTATTAACTAAAAACAAAAGGTTTTCTTTGGTCGTTACGAAACTACAAGAGTTATACTTATCAAGTCGATAAAAAAAAAAGAAATATATATGTATTTTACAAGAAAATATTATGAAAACCAATAAAACCTTTTTGAGGAGTTTGTAATAAAGACTTAATTTCAACGAAATTTCCGAGAAAAAAATCATTAGTAGTATTACAAAGTAATAAAGGATTAGGAAAACCAAATCATTAGAATTTTAATATAAATTTGCAAAAAGAAAACTTGAAACTTCGTTTCTTCTTCACTCGATTTGATCTCTCTCAATCAGGCAACCTTGGCATCGAAATCTCTCAGGTTTGTGTTTACGAATCGATTAAAACACCTCAAACCCTTACTTTTTTCTATAGTATAATCTTTGCCTAGACATGTTGGCATGTAATCTAATTAAAAGGTTTTCTGTAGAGTTCTCTCAAGTGTGTTTTTCGAGTTATTACTAATCAAAACATAAGCAATGTTTACTCGGCTATTCCGTAAACCAAAGAAGAAGGAGACTGATACTCTCCAAACACTAGAGAAGCTTAATGAGGTATATATGTCGGTTCTCTATTTTTGATTCTCTTGTGTGAGGAAGAAGATTCAATAGTCGTTTGTTTATTTCTTTCAATTCTTGTTTTGGTTTGATTTCTCAATGTTCTTCCTCAGACTCTTGACATGCTAGAGAAGAAGGAAAGTTTGCTTCTAAAGAGAGCTGCTCAAGAGGTTGAGAGAGCAAAGGAGTTCACCCGTGCCAAGAACAAACGAGGTAAAGACCCTAAAATCTCCTTGTGATTATTATTATGAGAATATTATCTGTGTAGAAAGAAGATTCAAGAATGTGTTTATAATCTTGCAGCGGCTATGCAATGTTTGAAAAGGAAGAGGGTCTATGAGCAACAAGTTGAACAGCTTGGAAATTACCAGCTCCGTATTCATGATCAAGTAACCCTTCTTCTTTTTTTAACTTATTAAATTTGTTACTACTATAAGGTATATTTTGAATGTGTTTTTCTTTTGTGGTAAATAGATGATTATGTTAGAAGGTTCTAAAGCAACAACAGAGACTGTAGATGCTTTGAGGAGTGGTGCCTCTGCGATGAAAGCTATGCAGAAAGCAACGTATGTGCTTATATACCTAGTTTATGATTGAAGTGTGGGCATGTTTTTTAAAACACATGTGTGTTTTGCAGAAACATTCACGATGTTGACAAGACCATGGATGAGATCAATGAGCAAACCGATAACATGCGACAGATCCAGGACGCTTTGTCTGCTCCATTTGGATCTGATTTCGATGAGGTTAACTTTCCCTTTATTCCCACGATCACATACTTTTATCAGATCTTCTCAGCATTGTCTGTATGGGAAAATTACAGGATGAATTGGAAGCAGAACTTGAAGAGCTTGAAAGCGCAGAGCTAGAAGAGGAACTTATTGAGCCGGTAATACGACCTGTTCAAAACCTTCCTGAAGGAAAGCAACCGGCTCGTCCTGCAACTCAGAAGAAACAGACCGCTTATGAAGATGAACTGGCTGCCTTACAAGCTGATATGGCCCTCTAAAAGGTCTTCAACTTTAAATGTTATAAACAAACTAGGGTTTTGTTTACTGCAGTGGAAGCTGGTCTTAATAGATGAGGTTTGTGTGTGCTTTATTTAAACACGGAGAGAAAGAAAGTTTTGTATGTATTATTCGGAAGCCAAGAATGTGTTTATTTAATAGATGAGGTTTTTCTGTGCTTTATTTAAGAATAGGTTAACACCCGCGCCTTGCGCGGGATGAACATTATATATAAAAATTATTTTATGTATTAAATATTTTTACATATTATGAAATAATAAATATATATTGAATAATTAAAAGTCAGTAACTATTAAATATATAATTAAATTGGTGTGAACATATAAATCAATTTTATTAATCCAATTTTTTTTTAATATTTGATAGGATATGTAATTAAATTTAAATGATACTAACATACATAGTATATTTTAGTATATTTTTAATATTAATGTCTATTAAATGATGATTTCTACTCATATAGTGTTTTTGATCATTTGTATCTTTTATAGCAAAAGATTTAAATTACTAACAACAAAATTTTTATTGTGAGATTAATAGTTTTAATAATTTATAATTTAAAAAAAATAAGTTGTCAATGTTCGTTCAAAACTTTTACCAAAAAATTGTTCAAAGTAAATTTTGAAACTAAAAGATTTATGTATTTTATATGGTTTATAGTTTAATTTAAAATGATATATATATATATATATCAATATTAATAATTAATTAAATTATACTTTTTACTTATATAATTTTGTAATCATTTCAATGTGAAACTTTTAACAGTTTTAGTAATTTATAATCGTTTTTCAAAATTCAAAATACAACATATATAGAAAAATCTAAATTTTTTATTATATGGTTATTGTGGTTGTTTAATTTATTTAATAGTTTAAAATTAAACAAATATGATAGAATATACACTAATTTTTATCAAATCTTTATTATTCAAAATCATTAATTGTCATATATATACTTTAACCACATTAGGCAATTCCGTAATTTTATTTAAGGAAATAATGAAATACATTAATAATGAATTTATTGTTAGTTTAATAAAAAACTTATTATATAATTAGATGGACCAACATATTTCTCTAATGATTCTAAGAATTATCCTAGTGATGACATGTGGCTACAAAAAGAAGTTGTAATGCTTCTCAAATAATATATAGGGGATATACTAGGATAAGACCTGCTCTTTGAACATGATAAATTTATTTTATAAATATTTTAAATACATAGTATTAACATTAATATTTTATATTCGATCGTTTTTATAGCATTAATAAACCAAAATCTAGGTTAAGATCCACGGTTTACGTGAAGTGAAATGGATGTAAAATTTATATATATAAAGTAGCGCTGTTCAATTTCGAATTCTGTTTGGTTTCGGTTTGGTATTTTGGTTGATAAAATTATAGACCATATTAAAATTATCTACTTTGGTTTGATATTGGATTATATAATTTCGGTTTTGGTTTATTATTTTTTATATCAAAAACTCAAACTATATTTATTTTTATAACATTTTGTCATTTTAATTTTGTATAAATAAAAATCGAATTTAATAGCGCAGCATGTATATTTTTAGTTTTTCATATAATATTTTTTTGAAAATACGGCAGCACTATATTTATCAAATCTCACGTATTTTTTAAACATAATTAGGCATGTTTGCCAATATTATACTACATTCTGGTTGATGCCTAGTTGGAAATATGATGATCTTGTCAATGTGCTAGAAATCCTCTATATAGTTTGGCTTATTTAGGTTAACATCGTTAACTTTTAAGAAATGTAATTACCATTAAATTCATTATCTTTTCAAATTATAAGAGAATGATTTGTGTAATTTTTTATTTGTAATGTAATATTGCAGTGCATAGCCTTGGTCTACAATATTATTGAAAATTTTTATATAACTTTAAGCTTCTAAAAAAAAATTAACTACAATTCTTAAGAAATATTTTAAGCCACCAAAATTTCTAATCCAATCTTGTTGCGTTGCAGTAATTTACAGAACCATACATTTTAAAAATTTATGTGGTGCAGAAGTTTAAATTTATACTCTACATTATAAAGAATATATTATATAGGAATTCATAATTGACACGATTTAATAATTATAGAAAGTCACATTTACCTTATTTTAGAAATATAGAAAGTCCCACATACATTTTAGTACAATGTATATTTGACAATTGACATAAAATCACTAACTATATTTATTTCTTTCCAAAAATATTTGTACCTTACATAATTTGAGTTATTATGCCTTTGAAAGTTTCCAAAATCATTCTAACTACACAAACTCACATTAAAATTATTTTTTGCTAATAAGTTGTTTTGCTTTTCGAACACATACATTATATATATGATATAAATTTGTAATATTTATCATCAAACACGGTTAGTGAAAGTTTAACCGGTACTTGATATTAAAATAGTTCAGATTAGCTTATATATATGATATTTCTATTTAGATAAATTATTCACAAACATGAGTAAACCAAACCAAATTTAATTTGGGTTTGAATTCATGTCATCTTAGCTGTCTCTATTCAATATATTCAACAATTAATATAATCTTCAAGCTTATGCAAAATTGACCTTAGAAATTCTCCACGTTTATCTGTCTCCAACCATTGATAGATCATAAATCTTGTGAGTTATATAAATCGTTTTAGATATATTATTCTCAAACATAGTAAACAAAACAGAAATCAATTAATAATATCAAATAACATAAAAGGTTCTAAATAGACTTATTGTGAGTTATGTCCATACATGGTTGCACAATAGAGAGGTTCACAGTACTCAACAACATGTGCTTGTTGAGTCTTTTTTGTAAGTTTAAATTCGTAAGAACAGCCATTGTCATCTCTATTCTCTCATTCAAATATAAGTTTATAATGTTCAAACTTTTTTTTTTGTGTGGCAGAGATTAAACACTGTAATCTATCAAAAAAACTGTGTTGACGTGATAAAGTATAAGAAGGGGTGTTCTGATTATAAATGTATAGTATACCTATCTGCAAAATTGTGACTTTGATTGAACCAGAAAGTATGTGAGGTATGCTAAATATATGATGGTCCCTCTGTTCGGGTTCTGTTGTTGGTCTGTATATTGTGATAGTTGAACTTGAGTAATAACTGATACATAAGCTAATAATCCTAACTGAGTGATTAGGGATTATTGTCCCATTTGTTACAAACTTACAATGATTCAAATATTCTGTTGGTAGTAAAATATAAGGAATATGTATATGCTAATTTTATACGATATATATGTGACTGTTGTGTTTTATACGATCCTAACAGGATTACATATATATGCAACTGTTACGTAATGATTTTTAGGGGATATGCGACCAACATTATATTTATAAGCTATAGTTTATATTAGGTGCTCTAAAATTCTTCTAAATAACATTTAGAAGACCTACACAACTGTCACATAAGATAAGATTTTTTTTTAATTTTTACAAAATTAAGGTTATAACTACTTAAAAGATTATCAATTAATATATAGGGGATTCGTATCTAGTTTTTCTCTTGATTTACTTTCTGCAGTATATTATAGTGTCATTTTGCACAGACAGTTGAGTGGATGAGCCAAGAGAATATGGTACGCATACATATATGTAGAAGACTAACTAATGTGGAGTAAATTAGTATAAAAGAATTGTTTCGACATAAGCTTAAGCTGATGTTAGGATGGAAACTTCATTCTTTGTTCGAGGATTATGAGAGAGAGGCTTCAATCTTTCTTTTTCTTCATTTATGGATAGAAGTCTTGCCTTAAACTAAAAAAATCACCATAAATCTAATTTTAAAAATATAATACACGACCTTATGTAATAGGGGATAAGTATAATACATTATTTTCAACCAGCATACAAAATTTAAATCAGTATTATTTAATACTATATTTTATTATAGTTACTTTGTTGTATTATTCATATATAATAGAAAACTGCAATTTGCATAATAATGTTTCTCTTGCATTTAGGTTAAAACATGTATTTTGGAGTATGTTCCCTCCCACTAGAGAATATTAAAAGTACAATTTTGTAATCTTGGAAAACTAAATTTACATCAATTGACTTTTCTAAAACAATAGGTTTGTATACGACAAAAAGTATTAATGGATTCAAAACAAAACGTATAAGAAGGAAAAATAATCTATGATTTATGTATTGAATTTTAATTATAGTTCCGAATAATTATATTTTTCCTTTTTATAATAAGTATAGAATAAAAACTGAAAATAAAATATAATCACATTAATTAAATAAAAATGAAATCTTATTAATTAGAAAAGCATGAGTTTGCTAACAAAACTAACAAAAACAAAAACAAAATAAAATTTAGTACTACTTTCAGGTGACAATAAATTAAATATTTTAAAAATGTATATTAAAATTTAACAAATTACTTACAAAAATGGTTAGTTGGAAAAAACACACATCGAATTCTATCAAACTACTATTTCAGTTATTTTCTGCTTTTATATTAACTTCAGAAGCTACAGCCAAATGATAATGGTATGAGGATGCTGCTACCATCGAAGTAGATTTGACCAACAATAAAGAAGTTAGGGCCTATGCATCTGCCCCTTTTATTGACATGCACAAAGCAAAGAGCTTCACCAAAAACACAAGGAATTAATACATCTGCACAATAAATTCAGCTTACGATATACTCGCTTTGTTTATTATGTGCACGGAGGCTCTGATTTCAAATATTAAAAAGGCGGAAAGGGTCAAACTATTAACCGGGATGAAAGTGGCAAGGGCTTGTCCTGCAATCTCTCATCTACTATTTGCAGATGATAGTTTGTTTTTCTGTAAGGCAAACAAGGAAGAGTGTCAAACTATTCTTAGGATTCTAAAGGAATATGAGACTGTTTCAGGGCAACAGATTAATTTCCAGAAATCGTCAATTCAATTTGGACACAAGATTGATGAAGCTACTCGGCAAGAGTTGAGAGATATTTTGGGAATTCAAAATCTAGGGGGAATGGGATCTTATTTAGGCTTGCCGGAAAGTCTGGGTGGCTCTAAGGTACAAGTGTTTGGATTTGTTCAAGAGCGGTTGAATAAAAGGGTTAATGGATGGACCTTCCGTTTTTTTACAAAAGGTGGAAAGGAGGTGATTATTAAATCGGTGATTACGGCCTTACCAAACCATGTGATGTCTGTGTATAGGTTACCAAAAGCTACAGTTAAGAAGCTGACGGGTGCTGTAGCACAATTTTGGTGGAGCCCAGGAGGTAGTGCAAGAGGTATGCATTGGAAATCATGGGATAAAGTGTGTGAAACCAAAGATAATGGTAGTTTGGGCTTTAAGGATCTCATGGATTTTAATACAGCAATGCTTGGTAAGCAACTATGGAGGCTAATTGAGAAACCAAATACTTTTTTTCAAGAGTTTTCAAAGGACGGTATTACAGGAATGCTTCACCCCTGGAACCGATCCGATCTTACTCTCCGTCATATGGCTGGAAGAGTATTACTTCTGCTAGATCTCTGGTTTGTAAAGGACTAATTAAAAGGGTGGGAACAGGATCATCTATCTCTGTATGGAATGATCCTTGGATCCCAGCCACTCGCCCGAGACCAGCAAACAAAAAATTTCACAACTTTTATCCGGAACTCACAGTGGACTTCCTCATCAATCAGGAATCTCGTTCATGGAATGTACATGCAATTAGGACTCTAGTGGATCCGAAGGATGCAAGAATTATTGAAAGTATCCCTTTAAGTAGGAATCAGATTGAGGATAAGGATGGATGGCATTTTACTAATAATGGAAAATATTCGGTCCAATCAGGTTATCAGGTTGAACGTGTTTACCCTGATAGGTTAAAACCTCCTGTTTTTATGGCCCCACAGTGGATATACTTAAAGCTTTCTGCTGGAAAGTGCGGTGTCCACCAAAGATAAGGCATTTTTTGTGGCAAATGGTATCAGGATGTATATCGGTGATGAAAAATTTAAAGGCACGAGGGATAAGAGGAGATATATGTTGTGCTCGTTGTGGAGATCCGGAAGAATCAATAAATCATGTATTTTTTGAATGTCCTCCTGCACGTCAAGTGTGGGCACTATCCAAGATTCCTTCACCGCATAATATCTTCCCTATCAGCTCTTTATTTGTTAATATGGATCATCTTTTTTGGAGAGTACAACCGCAAATGGATGACCATCAGTTTGCATGGATTTTATGGTATATATGGAAAGCCCGAAATAACAAAGTTTATAGTAATTTGGATATTGATCCGCGGGATACTCTTAAATTGGCTGAAGTGGAATCATCACTCTGGGCAGACGCACAAGTGAGAAATGAACCAAGGAGGGGGCTTGCGGTACAAACCATTCCTCCTTTAGAGACATCAGGTCGATGGTGTTTTATTGATGGATCATGGAAGGATAAAGAATTAATGTCAGGGCAAGGCTGGTATAGTACTTTACCGGGGTTCGAGGGTCTACTGGGGGCAAGGAATGTAAGGGCATGCCTCTCTCCCCTGCATTCGGAGATAGAGGCTTTGATTTGGACAATGGAATGTATGAGGAATTTAAGACAGGTTCAGGTTACGTTTGCAACGGATTGTTCTCAATTGGTGAAGATGGTTTCGGAACCAGAAGAATGGCTAGCATTTGAAAGCTATTTGGAAGATATCAAACTCTTCAAAGGAAGCTTCCTCAACTCAGACATCGTCCATGTACCTCGAACGGCGAATCTTTGGGCGGATAGCTTAGCACGTAGTGCACGCAAGCAACTGTCCTTTGTCGTTCACATGGATGCGGAGTTACCAATATGGTTTACAGAGTCAACATGAGTCTGTAAATTTCTTGCTGTCAAAAAAAAAAAATAAAAAAAAATACACATTTTAATAAAACATATTAAATTTATATAATTTTTTGTGTTTATCTTTCCATAATTTTAAGCCAATAAAAACAATTAGTGCAATTAAAATTTTAAAAGTTTGCAATTAGTTAATAAAAATGTATATAAAAATGTAGAAAATAAATTTTTTAGAAACAAATTTTTTTTCTAAAATATGTATATTTAAAAAACGGAGGAAGTATTATTTTTCGCATGAAATACGGACAGTATCTAAATAAATTATAGTAAATAAGTTATAGTTTAGATAAGATGTATACCGGAGTGGATAAAAACATAACAATTTGCTTCGACTTATAACATTATAAATTATGACGATTAATGAGCCTACTAATTAGTTCGTACAGTAGGTTTCTTCTTTTCTCAGTCACTTATTATACTTGTCTAGACTAATAATGACTATGCAACTCTGCATGTTTGGATCATTCCTCTACTAACCAGAGATATACATGTTCGCCATTCATAATTAAAATACTAATTTGTTGTATTTCGTGAAAATAGATAAATACGGATTCCGTATCTAACAATGGACCTACATGTCCCCTTAAACGATCTAATAAAACATTATAAAACTCTCATTTTATCTAATGTGGCGTTGCCTTAATCCCCTTCGGATAAGATCTATGACTATTTTCAAAAGGTCAATACGCAAAAGCAAGAGAAAAATATATAAAAGTATTAGAGTTCAAACTTTGAAGCGAAATATAATAAGGCATCGTTAAGAGTACGTCGTTATCATTAAATTCATGTTGAAGCAATTGACAAACATAGCATAAGAACATAAAGATGAAGTATCCCATTCTTTAACCAAAAAAGACGACACTTGTTTTTGATTATTCCACAAAAAGGTTATTAATAGCATCTCTATATGCAAATTGTTTTAGGAGTTGTTTTTCTAAACCAGGTGTGTAGTTCAATACCACCAAACAAGAACGTAACTCGAGTGACCAACTTCAAAAAGTTAACACGAAACTAACAAACGGAAAACAGTAGACTAATAAATATTTAGTTGAAGAAATGTATTGCGAAATAAATCCAACATCCAACCAGAAGTCGCACCAAATTAACTTCATTTTCGCAAAAATAAAAATTAACTTGACGAAGATCCATATCGAATTCCAATTAACAACTAGTTAAGAAAACTCAATATTGTGTGAATTATCATAGTCCATACAGGATAAGTTTAAAAACAAAAAAGTTCAAAACCGTGCAACGTGCTTTGATACTCATACCTTTAGTATAATTTCTGTTTAAGGTCTTGTTTACTCAAAGCTAATTACTATTTTTCTACCCAAAGGACACACGAGTACAACGACCCATCCCAAACTCGACAAGACAGAAAATGATAACCGACTTGTTTAGAACATAATCACACTCTCCGATGATAATGTTCACGGACGTTAATCACATCACAAACACCACTTCACGCATGCCTCTAAATAAATAGAACTAAACAAATCATTAGTTGGAAAGAAACATTAAATAAATGTACACTTAGTGACCATAGCAAAAATAATAATTTACATACTCATTACGTTCATTAATAGTAAATTACAAGAGTTGCATCCAGCATAATAAAACAAAATTACAAAATATTAATATTATATAGACTTTAATCATATAAAAATCCTAAGCATCTCATATACACTGAGAAATCCCCCCCGACGATACATATTATATATTAGAAATTAAGAAATTATATGAAATCCGTGAAAAATATTTACACATTACAGAGAAAATCCTTGATGATGATAATAATCTTTAGTTAAACCTTATAAACGATATTCAGATATCCGGGGGCATACGGGTCGAATCAAATCACATCACCAGTTCAGAGACCCACCCGACATCAGGAGCTTCACCTGAACCCTGATACGGATCCGGGTCAACCCGATCCATGCAGTTTTCCTTGCTGAGCTTCTCGAACATCTTCGCTCGCAGTTCACGACCCGACTCGACCCGCTCCATCGCCGGTTCTTCCTCCAAACCATTATCCCAAATGTCCATATACCCGATCTCCGGTCGGGACGGGGTATTTGGTAGGCTCCGAAACCCGGGACCCAAGAGTGATCCACGTGACGATCCGAACCCGGATCCGTAGCATCCGACTTGATTGTTGTAAGAGGAAGGAAGAGACTTCACTTTATTAAGCTGCAAATGCCTCATACACGCGACGACGTCGTTTACCGAACCCGACCCGAGAGAACGACTAAATAAAGAAGAAGACTCCGAGTCGTCTCGTGGACTCACCGGCGGCGAACCGGACGTCGGAGAAATCGAAAACTGAAACGCCCTACGAATCGGAGACACACCGTCGAAAGAATCAACACGATCGGGGCTTTGGTTCGGCAAAACCCTGATCTGATCCGGCGAATGAGCGAAGAAACAAACACGACGGCGACAGTTACCGCCGTCTTTACACGGCTGAGTCCGATAACGCGCCGGATGAAGCCAACACTCGAAAACGCCGTGAGAGAACTCACACGCGTCGCCTTTTTTGCAACCGCCTTTGCGAAACTCAGGGCACGCCGTACCGGAGTAATGATACTTCCTCGGATCACGACGGCGAGCTTTCTCTCCGGGATGAGCGTAAGGGCACTCCGTCCAGTCGTGGCTCCGGCCACGAGTGCATCGCCTCACTTTAAATTCGTACATCCGGAAATGATCGCATGAGTAAGTATCGATTGCCGAATCTGGACCCGACAGTTCCGGGTCAGAATCCGGATCCGGCTCGTTCGACGGAAGATAACGCTGTAACGCAGCCAAAGCCTCGAGCATGCTATTTCCGCCGTCAGGACTTCCGTAAATATCAACCGCCGTTAGATCGTCGTTAAGTGGCCATGGAGGAATCTGAACCGTTGGATAGGCACGATGAGTTTCTCCAATCATCATTTTTTTAAAAATTTTTTGAGAAGATATAAAATCACTTTCGTTTTCTCCGGTGAGTTTTTGTTTTGTGTTTGCTAAATCTCCGGCAATGCTTTGGCTCTATATAAACTGATGCTGAGTAGTGGGATATACTTAAACCACGTTCAGGTTAAATGTTTAACCATGGTTAAGTTATCTGCTTTTTTCAACCGCGGTTAAATCCAAAGTGAGTTGCTCGCGTGACGAATCTGTGAGATAGGGGGGAGAAAACAGCGGCGTGAGACTTTACCACGAAGCTTTATTGATGACGTGGACGAGTTGTATGTTGCTTTATGTGACAGCTCCGTGAGCGAGCGGCTGCGAAAATAATAAAATTAATTTCTTTTTAACTTTCTCTTTGAGTTCCGAAGGCGGTGGAAGGATCCTTTAGATACGCTGAAAAACGACAAAAAAAATAATCCATTTTATTTATTGTTTTAATTTTCTTTAATACATAGTTTAATTATCAGAAAATATATTAAACACGTTTTATTTTTGTCGACTAAACAAGTTTAGTCTTCAAAAAAATATAAAATAACTGATTACGGAAATTTTTTAAAATATTAAGATATCTTATAAAATAATATAAAATTTCAAATCTTATATTCTCTCTGTTTTTTGTGTATTAGAATTAGAAAATATTTTTTTTCAGTTTATATGATGTTTTAAAAAATTTTATGTAAAAACTATTAAATTAATTAATTAAAATATTAAAAATCAATGTGTATTTTTATCTTATTTGTTTTAGAATAGTAATAATTAACTTCTATTTTTTTTAATCAAATGTTTTTAATAAAAATACATTTTTTTTTAATTTGTGTGTTTATACTAAAATATTATTAAAAATATAAAAGAACTATTATAAAACGAATAACAAGAATAAATAATTCAAAAATCAATAAGCACACGTAATCATTAATTTCGTAATCATCTCCACACCTGAACATTTTATGTCCAAAGTAGAATTAATTAGTTATAAAACTAAGACATGTGGACAGATTATTGTCAAGAAACTAATATTTTCATTTAGAAAACGTATACTCCTTCCGTTTTATATTAAATATCGTTTTATACTTATGCATACAGATTAAAAAACAATTAATTTTACATATTTTATATATAAAAACACAATTATTTATACATCTAACTATATTTTAATCAATAAAAAACAAATAATAAAATAAAATTAATAAAATTTGCATTGAAAACTGAAAAAATACTTATTTTGTAACAAATTTTTTTTAAAAAAACGACCTTTAATATGAAACGGAAAGAGTACTAATTAATTGAGAGAAATTATATGTTTGAGGATTTAGATATTTTACATGGGAGAGAAAGGGATAAAACGTAGGTGTCTGTGAAGAAGAAGACATGTTGGAACAAATTGGGAATAGTAACGTTAAAAGACATTAAAGGAGACACGGTTATGCTTCTTTACTAAAACTAGAAGCAATTCCACCGCTCGCTTCGTTTATCTTTTCATTTTTCCTTTCTTTTTCGTCTCAAATCAAATTTTGTTGGGTGAATTTAAGGGAAAAAACATTTGGTCAAAATTCTTATATAATGAAAGTGTTTAATATAAATTGTTTTCCATAATTAGAAGATAAAGACTGCCAAACAAACTTTAAGTTTTCGAAATGAAACAAAAAATTATGATCTGCTATTCAGTTAAAAACAATATATAAAGACAAATTTTGATTTAACAGTTATTTTTGTGCATCCAAAACAAAACAGTTGATTTCATAGAACATAAAATCAAAATAGATAATTTTTGAACACGGAATGTTTTATCAGCTTAAATAAAATTCACGCTTTTTTGTTTTAAATTTAAAATTTTAACATTGACCTAAAACTAATTATTTTGACTTAGTTACTTATTTAAATTGTATCTTCGATTCATCTATAACAAATAACAATAAGATCTCTTGAACTTTTACCTCATGTCCTAACAAAACCATTCTCGAATGTTTTTTCTTACAAGTTAGCTGGTGCTCTGATCCAAATACCAAACACTACGCAATTTTGATTCATTAAAAAAAATTTCTAATGTTTTTACATATATTAAGAAAACAGATTAAATCACTATAATAAATAAATTTTCTGTAGTTTTTAAGTTTCAATAACTTTTAATTAATAGTAATTCAGTAAAATTAATTTATTTTATTAAAGTTTACAATTTTTTTTATAGAAAACAGAAAACTTCTATATTTGTGAAACAACTTTTTTTATAAAACATCTATCTTAGTAAGAAGATGGAGTAAATATTTATCGTCTCAGTCTTTTAATGAAAATTTTGCCAGGACAAAAATCATTTCTAATTTATTAGGCCGTGCAATTTGAATCATCAATATAAAAATAAATCTAATATAAATTTTTCCAGAAGACAAAAAATAATAATTTAATTCTAGGAAGTTATATTACATATCCACAAAATAAATGATAATTAAATTTAGAGTTTAGGGTTTGGAAAGATTTCCAAATATAGAACACTGGATGACATGAAAAGCCAATGTCCCCAAACAAATTCACAAAGAAATTTCTTTGCTATGGCCTAGCATCGGAGCCTGATCGACCACTGTAGGTCTCCCACGACGGGCTATAGACACGTCATCCAACGAAAAAGTGAGGAACGCCATCGTCAAAGAAACAACGGAGAAAAAAATGAAAATTATTGAAATTTAATAAAATTAAAGTTTTACTTATTTATATAAAATTATCTTATATATAAATATAAATATAATATATATAATTATATTTTAATATTTTTCAAAAATATAATAGGCCGGATATGGATATCCAGACCTAAATTTTCACTATCCAGATCCGTAAAATTATTTGGATCCGCATCCACGCCCCTAGGATATTCAAGTTTTGGAGCGGATCCCGAATCAGATAACATATATCGGATATTAAGTCTCAGGCCTACCAAGCATTGAAAAGCCTAAATCACAGATCGCCAAGGCCCAAAAAAAATATAATAAGACCATAAAAGGTCAAGCCTACTCTGAGCAAAGGAAGCCTCACAGACCAAGCTCAACGTGTCTAAGCAAAACCCTAAAAGGGCCAAAAACTTAATGCACCATATCCACGCCGGAGAACACATCACTGACCACCGAAGACCTATATAAGAAGGAGGAGCCAAGAAAAAGGGATCCAAATCCTCCGTAGCAAAATATGGATGCAAAATATAGTTTAATTATATTGATAATCCTTTGTTCTTCAGCACCCTATATATTCCTTTGTATTCATTGTCATTCCTTAGACAAATCATCAATAAAACATATGTTTTCTTTAGTTGATCATAACTTAGCCTGTCCTGTTTTAGTTTACTTGTCAATAAAGTTTCCTCAAACATAAACCTTACTTGTAAGAGAATTTTAGGATTAATCTACCCACATAAATATGGACCATTTCTTTTGACCCATTTGAATATCCGGAGAGAGAGAGAGAGAGAGAGAGAGAGAGAGAGAGAGAGAGAGAGAGAGAGAGAGAGAGAGAGAGAGAGAGAGAGAGAGAGAGAGAGAGAGAGAGAGAGAGAGAGAGAGAGAGAGTCTATCTATGGATTCCACATTCCTTTGGAGATAATTGTTAGTTTTTCCATAGATCTCGGATACACCCCTCCCAACCACGTTAGTCAAAAAATTACATTCAACGTAGTTGAATGTTACACACTAGCTAGTGTAGACCAAACATTTAAACCTTTTTGGTAAAAATATTACCAAACGTTGAAAATGAATATAGAGAGTGCGCAAGAACAAAGGAGTATGAATATAATTAGATTACAGTTCTATGGAGGAATTCATATCCCTTCTTCTTGGCTCATCCTCCTTTTTATATAGGTCTTCGGTGGTAGATCATAACGATGATGTGATCTCCGGCGTGGATCTAGTGTTTTTATGATTGTTTTAAATTTAGTCAAAAAAATTGTTACCAAACGTTTGAACTTGATGGTTTATTGTTGCTTTTTGGGAGAAAACTTTTCAGCTTCACCAAGTATTATAGAAAAGGGAGAAAACTTCCAAACATAAAAATATGTGAAAAATAACATAACCAAACTTATGTTTATCCATGTAAAAATATGTGAAAAATAACATAACCAAACTTATGTTTATCCATGCTAAATGCACAAAGTAAAAATACATATGGTGAGAACTACATAATCAGTTTAATTGATTTTAACCATAATAAAAGGGTCAATCGTAATTTGTAAAACCTAAACATGATTGACTAAATCTGACCCAACCCAACTAACTAAACCCGACCCGATGCAACTCTTGTTAATACATTTCCTAGATTGTTTTGTGAAGGTTCATAAGGTGAAATCACAAACAAATAAGGAAATCAATTTCACATTTTTTTTAAATTATCATGGAACAAAAAGACATTGTGAAAGCTTACCTCATCCTGAATCCGAGTAAGATTGGCCCTCTTCAATTGAAACCTCTTAAATCAAAGTATGACATACGAATCCTCCCATATATTAATTGAGAAGTCACTTTAGTGATTTATGCTGATGTGTCGCTCATAGAAGAGCTCTCCAATTATTTGTTATAATTTGATTGGTTGATGGTTTTTCATTTTTTTATTAATTTAATTAACATTTTTAAAAGGAAGCATATATAAATAAAAGAACAAGAGGGAAGAATAATAAAATATGTTTGTTGTGTTCTTGTTATTTGTATATTCTTATGTATTTAATTTTTATTAATTTGTCGAGGTACATGTACTTTTTTGAGTTACTATAAATGTGAACTAATTAGTTTTATGTGTGTTTTAAAATGTTAAGATAAATTCAGTAAGGAAGTTCAATAAAAATAACCATCTCTACAATTGTTAAAGTCAAAGATGGAAAATATAATGTAAATTAAAAGTAAGAAAAAATATTTAAAAATTAATGAGAAATATTTTTTACGCTAAAATAAACTTTTAAAATGTACGATAATAAAATTTTAACAAAATTTATACAAATAAAAACATTTTATTTCATATAATATTGGATCTCATATTAATATTAAGTATATATGCCTTAAATAACGACATTTGGTTATTTAAAAAATTGAAATATTATTTCTTTCTTATTATTTAATCAAATTTATCTAATATAGGTACATTTTAATTTAATTTAAAATAAATTAAAACAATTATTTTAAAAGATATGTAAACTATCATTAGTTTTAATTAAAAATATTTGGTTGAATGAGTTAGTGTTTGATAAAATAGTGTGATTACCATAGATAATTTAAGGAATAATTTTTTTTCTTAGCCCATTTGAGTTTTATGTTAACACTAAATTAAAAAAAAAGAGTGAGAAAGTGTGATTTGGAACAAATTATGAAAAAAATTGTTTTAAATACTATTTTTCTAATACATGTTTTTATGTTTACCTTAATCAAATTTATCTTTAGTTTTAAAGAGATAAATTTTACTATATATTACTTCATTTGTTTCAAAATAGTTGATGTTTTGGTTAAATGCACAAGAATGAAGACATTCACTTTTTAGGCTTTTATCTAAAAAGTAGCTTTAAAAATATAAAATAAAATTAATTCAACCAATCATCACAAAAACTATAAAACATCATTGGGTCATACAATTTTCAATAAAACTAAAACTAATATAAAATATCAAAACATCATGTATTTTGAAACATAAAAGACTCTCCAAAACATCATCTATTTTGAAACGGATGGTGTAATTGAGAAGCCATTTAATTGACTTTTGATTATGTGTCTTTAATATGTTAAGTTTTAGAAAATAGTTATAATTTGATTGGTTGTTAACATTTATTAGTTATTATTTTAATCATATCTAAAAATAAAAGGCAGCACTAGAACTGATTAATACAAATTACCAAATAAAACAAATGATATTACAAATAATTATTTATGGTAACCAATTGTAGAATTAGAGAAATAATATATATGTTTTTATCAATTTCTTTATTTTTATCAATTAGTTATATATAAATAAATAAAATACTTTAGCATTTTTATAGAAATAAATTTAATGGTTATATGTTATTATATATAAAACAATTATAGGTAAGAAATTATTATAAATTTTATGTTTTTAAAGTCTAGAGAAAACCGTTTACAAAAGATCCTTCGTGATAAAAGCTTCCAATCATTATATTGGTCGTATTGGAGTTACACAAAAAAACTCACACTTTTTTTTCTCTTGAGAGCTAGAGTATTTTCGGTTTTTCATGTGTTAAATTAAAATATAAATTAATTCTACAGCCAATTATCTGACTAAGGTTTATGTTTTTGAACGATTTTAAATCTTACATATCTTCTAAAAATATATATTGAAATTTTTAATTATCCAAATATTTGAAATTTAAAATTAAAAATAATTTTTTAATTATTATTCAAAAATTATAACAGTGTAAAGATAATATATATTTTTTATATAATATAATTACTCGTAAAATTGCAGGCAAACATCTAGTTTCACATAAAATTGATTTCATGTTTTTTCCTCTTGAGAACCTTAAAATTGATTTCACATTTTCCCCTCGTACAAACCCTAAATCGACTCCCTCTCTATGTCTCTATTACGAAGGTATCGACTCTTTTTATGTCTTTCAAATCGAATTTCGCTCTTTCACTATGTGATTTTATTCTTTTCTTTAATCGATTTTGTCTATGAACTCTGAAGATGTTGATTTCGGGTCAAATAATAAGTTAAATCGTATGTGGGTGAAGTTTAATGAATTAGACCGGGTTTAATGAATTGGGTCGAATTGCATCAATTAATTAATCCTGATTATGTAATTCACACTATATTAATTTTAACTTCGTATATATAACATAAATTAACACGAAGTTTGTGATATTATTCTCATATTAAAATGTTTTCCATTATATTTTATGATATTTGTGTAGCTTGCAAACTTTTTCTCTGGTTTTACACCAACCATCATACAGTGACCAAACGCAACCGTTATATTTGGAATATTTCTCGATCAGATTCGACAATATTCTGTGATGCGTACATTCAAGTGCAAACGTATTGTTCCGATTGAATTTCGTTGCCAACACATATACGCAAAAGTTAGTGTAGATACGGATGTACGTTTGGATACATACACGTGTCATCACTCGTACATGAATACATGATAAGAATGCCACCTTCAAAGGAAACAGTGCATGCCCCATGCATGACCGACCATTTAATGAACTTTAATATCTTGTACGATTCTATCAACATTATATACTACCATCATGACTCCTACGTGATCCCATATTAATTCGCTTTACTTGTACTTCTTTTTCTATTAAAATCGTTTGAAAGCTGTACCGTCGACGACTCTACGTGTAATCCTACTCTGGTAGTCTCTCCGCATCTCACTTTAACATCACCTGAACTCAGCATCTCCCAACTTTGTCAACTGTGATTTTTTAGAGGTTGTACCATCGACGACTTTGTGTGTAGTCCTACTTCGACAGCCTTTCCGCATCTCACCGCAATGTTGGAAAATCCATACAGCCTCAGAAACAGCCTTCAAATGCTCTCAAAACCCATTTATTGGGATCTTCAATGTCATTTTCGATTTTTTGTGTTATTTCGAACGCAGGCTTTAGAACTACCAATGAAGATCTTATACGGGTTTTTCTCTTCTTAGCCATCTCTATCTTTTATTATGTGTTAGTTATGTTTGCTTCTCAGCTTACCGTCGAATATCTCTCCGGTTGTAATCGACTTAGTACACTGGACGTTTAATTTTAATATAAGCATTGTTGTCAAAAAAAGATAATAATAAAAATATCTATATATATATATATATATATAATATTTCCTAATAAGGGTCGAAAGATTACATAAGTCTGCTTAACCCGAAAACATAAACAACTAAATTACAAGCAATTTAGAACAAAAACCAAGTCTAAGCAAAACACTGAAATTAACGTCATGGGAAGAAGGCCAAGGACTTAATCATCTTCCTCCAGTGAATACCAATAGACCATTTAATTTCGATTTTCAAGACTTGACAAAGCCGAGATATCCAAACCCGCACAAGATCCATCTCGGGTCACCGTCACCACAACCACTCACAAAGCGCCCGCGGTCTCCGACATTGGCTCTGACATGAAAATCCGACACCAAAACTTTTGACCACTGCAATTTATGAACGATTTGCCGCCTCCCAGCCAGTGGAGGAGCCGGCCACATATTCCAATGGAGTCAATTTGATTCCAGCTATATATTATAGGGCCATTTGTAAGATCTATCAAATTCATAGAGGTCATTTGACCCCTTTCCATACATGTAGTTCCGCTGCTACTCTGGGTCCGAGTTGCTACAATTCTCTACCCACTCAAAACGGTGGAAAAAAAGATTTTGGTCGGAGATTCAAGCTTAAAGGGGACCACCATTTGGTAAGAGGATATCCGTCAACACCAAAGAGTTTTCCTTCCATCGGAGACAATCCTAAGCCTTAATGGATGGTTTGGGATTTCCGTTGGCCTCTATGTCGTTCTCTAATGAAGATCTTTCGTCATACTCTCGGAAAACCACTACAGCGTCAAAGCTTTTGTTGGGGTCAGTCGCATCAAGGCCCACCCGATTCGTAAGGAGAGATGAGAGGAACCACGGTAAGCACCAAAACATTATTTATCCGTCTTCGTGGAGCAGTTTTCGAAGGGGAGAGACACCTCCGGAGACCAGCTACACAAGCAGAAGCCACATCACCTCACCATACATGTGTATTTGAAATACTTTCTAATTGTAAATTTAAAAAATCTTCCTAAATATACATATATGAATACCTTATAGAATTTGAATTATATGTATTTTTAATAAGATATATTTAATATGTATAACGTTTTCTTAAATTTTTTGGAATATTTTTCTAATTTTGATATATAAATTTTTAAAAGTTGTTATACATATCTAGAAATCTTCGTAAATTTTTGAAAATGTTATATAGTCAGCAACTTTTTCCAAAATATTCATATAGGTCAACTCAAGAAGATGTCATACACATTTATGAATACCTTTTTAAATGTCATACAACTTTACATTCAAAAAGTTTAGTTACACGTTTATGAAGGCAATCTTGAATTCTATAAAATATTACGTAGGAAGATTTTTTAACAAAAGTTTACAAATTATGAAAGATATCATACACGTTCAAGAAAGTATTGACAGATTTTTTAAAAGAATTTTTTTCCAAAGTTTTTTTCTTCTTATTTTAGAATTTTAATATTTAGTAAATAACAAAGAAAATTGTAAATAAAAATATAAGTGTTTTCACTCATTAGGGATAACTAGTTTTGGGAATTTTGCCATTTAAGCTATTTAGAACAAAAAGAACTAAAAATGACTATTTAGAAACTTTTCCTTTATTTATCAGTAGTGAATGTAATTTATTTGCCTTAGTAAATTTAATATGCATTTAAAAATGCAGCATGATAAGTTGTCATATTGGTAATAAAAAAATAAAACTATATTTGTGTGAATGCACAGACCATATTACAAAACTATTGGTCATACAATTGAGGGTTTACAAAATACAATAAAAGTGTTTAGAAATGCCAGATTAAAAATTATTTAAAACAGATAAATTATAAAAATATATTTATCATTTATACTAAATTTATTTATGAAAAATAAAGACAAATAAACATGCTCTAATAAGTATTAGGATTTATGGCATACTCCAAGTTGTAATGGATTGTCAAACTTAACTTATCAGTATTTTTTAAAACAACAATAATTACTAGTTACTATTTTCATTAACAGAAAACATTACTACTAATTTTATACCAAAATAAACCAGAAAATACCTACTTCATTACAAATATAACTAGCTAGGTAGCCTCGAATCAATTTTTTTTCAAAATTAACTCCTTCTAAAATGCTTTAGTAGAAGCATATTGCTTTAAAAATGATTTAATAGAAGCATATGTGTCAGATATTTGGAAGCCATTATTGTGTATTTGCAGAAGCAAGTTCAATAAAGGAGGTGAAGCGAACATGTCCAAAGAGGGAAACCTAATCACGTGATCTGTGTCCAAGTCACGTGACAGTGACTCTGTTAATGCCACCTACCTTACTCTCCTACGTGTCTCTTCCTTTTGGCGATAAACAAGGGCCCGACAAAGGATTACGAAAATCTTTAAAGAAAAATATAAAATATGAACAAAAAAAAGAATCAAATGGGGGACAAATAAGTTGTACGAAAAGTACACGTGGTACAAGGCTTTTGGTCTTTGACTAATGACGTGTCAATGTCTATCTGACATTACAAAGCCTGAGACTAGAGTAGGAACTTTCGTTACGATTCCGACACGTGGTATAATCAGACTGAGTGATTTAAATCGACGACGGCACCACATTTTGTCCTCCGATGCGATTTTTTCCGACTGTGTTGACCCGACCTCGTTGGAGTTGGGTAGTAAATCATGCGGATCAAGCAGATCAAGTACAGATCAAGCAGATCAAGTCCAGATCATATGAGACAAAGGTAGATTAAACATTCTATTATATTTAATTTTTTGAATACCGGACTGGACATTGACTCGTCAAAGGTCGACCAATCCAACGGCATTTTAATTTAATTTTAAGTTGAATTAAAAAAAACAAGTTTTAATATCGAAACGGATCACTAGTTTTACCAAGTTTGACCAGTTATTGACTGAGTTTACCAATTTTACTCAAATTAGATTCTTAACACAACTCATAACCGGTTAGACGAGCGAGACATAGTCCGATCGGTTTGACCGGCAAGTCCGGTCCGGTTTTCAAAACACTGATTAAAATTTATAAAGATGAAAAATTAAATAAAATAGATTACATATTTAAATAATAAAAATTACAAAGATAAAATAAAATATATAACTATATAAATACAATACATAAATAGTAATAAATATTGCACTATAGTTATGTTACTGTAATTTTGTAGATTAAAATATGAAAATATTAGTAATAAACCAAACACATTTTTTTTTAAACCAATACATCTATCTTCCATTAATATATATATTTACTTAATTAAAAACACAACATCATATCGATAATTCAGATAAATGTTAAATTTATATGACATAAATAAAAAGAGATAAATAGAAAATTGAAGTTTTTTTGTAATGTTAAAACTGTAAATAAAATTGAATGAAAATATGTTATTTATAGAAGAATATTAAATATATTAATAATTTCTAACAAAAATATTTATTAGTCAAAAAGAAAAAAAAAAGGACGAACATCTCCAAAATTGTAGGTTATAAATAGGAGTGGCAAGCGTTTTGACTATAATAGACTTTTTGATCTATCTTTCTCCCATATAATCTACACTTGATCCGCTTGATCTGCACTTGATCCGCTTTTCTTTTAGATGGAGACATAGCCGGTCCTACGTATATTTGGGCTACAAGCCAAATAAATTATTTTGGCCTGTTAAATATTAAAAATAAAAAAAATTGTAAAATATGTAGACACAAAGTCTTGAACCCATGACCTTGTCAAGCAAACTATAGCACCATCACCAACTTGGCTGAAGAAACTTTTGACAAAAATGCGGCCGGTATTTTACTTAATATCTCACGGCTGGAAGCACATGTTTTGTACGCTTCCGTTAAGGACCGGTTCTGGATGGAGAAAACCCATTAGATTTAATCGGCGATAACCAAATTAGGAAATTAGGTCATTAGTATTAGTACATGAGATTAATATTGGATTTTGGGGGTTAGTGAGACATTATATATAGTCTTTTAACCTAATTTTTGTGGTTAGAAGAAAACATAGAACACAGAGTTGACACAAGAAAGAAGAGTGCTTAAAAAGACTTATTAGACAAAAAAAAAAGAGAAAAGGGGAGAAGAAGACATATTTTCAGATTTGGATTTCAACGGTTGCATCTTCTGTTGTCTAGGTTTTAGTGCAGCTAGTCGTCACAGTTCTTTAGCATTGCTGTCTTGAGTGTTTGGTAAATCCGACGGTTGGATCTTCTCTGATTGAGCTAAAAATTTTGTTGACTTGTTCATCTTGAATTGTTATGGCGGGATTAGTCTCTGGTTGCCGGAATCCTAGTGAGCTGAGGTCGTCATGTGCTGCATGTTTTTGAAGCTCTTTGTGTTGCTTTCTTGCTGTAGTTGTTGTTGTTGTGTTGGAGATAGCTCTTTGTAGCTAGAGTCTCTGTTTTGTTCAGGGTGTTGAACAGGGAGGACGTGGCTATACTCATACCCATTTATATAGTAGATTTTTTAGTGGACTACGGTCCCGTTAGTTTTTACTTCTCACATCGAAGAGGTTTTCCAACGTTAAAAGTACTTGCCTCATTTAGTTTCAACTTATACTATATTCTGCTATCGTCGAAGTATTTTCCTCACATGTTTATACAAGGTTAGGGGAACATGACTGTAACATTCTTCTATGCCTCTCCCCCGTGTTTTTCCCAACAAAGTGGTATCAAAGCTTCTGGTTTTCTTAGAGCTTTGGGTTTGATAATTTCGGCTTATTATTTGCTTGTGTGAATGATGGAGAATATGAGTAAGATGATAAGTTTGAATGGTGCTAACTATCAACTATGGAAGGAAAAGATGAAGGATCTTCTCTTTGTTAAAGAATTTCATGTTCCAGTTTTCGAGGAGAAGAAACCTGAGAAGAAGACGGATGAAGAGTGGAAGCTGCTGCATCGCCAAGTGTGTGGGTTGATAAGGCAGTGGGTAGATGATAATGTTTTGCATTATATTTAGACTGAGTCAGATGCTCGTTCTTTCTGGAAGAAGCTGGAGCAGTTGTATGCTAGGAAGACCGGAAATAACAAAATGGACATGATCAAGAAGTTGATTGAGTTGAGGTATCAGGAGGGAACTCCGATGAAGGATCACTTGAATACGTTTCAGGAATTGCTCAATAAGCTGTTTGATATGGACATCAAGTTTGATGATGAGATTCACGGTCTGTGGTTTCTCGGTACTTTACTGGATCCTTGGGAGGTTTTCAGGATGTCTCTTTGTAACTACACGTCGAAAGGTGTTATTTCGATGAATTCAGTGAAGACAGTGTTCTTAATGAGAAAGCAAGAAGACAATCGAATGCTAATAGTTCGCGTTCAGATGTCTTTATTATTGAGTCAAGGGGGAAGAGTTCGAGTAGAGATCCCAAGAGGTACAAGAACATGAGCATGATCAATCTAATAAATTTGCTAATATGGGGTGATATTTTTGTCACAAGAAAGGGCACATAAAAAAAGATTGTTCGAAGTTGAAAACAAGCAGCAAAAAAATCAAGAAGAAAATGTGGATTGGGTGACTGTCACCGAAGACCAGTTTCTCATTCTTCTTGAGGGTGATGCCATTAATGTCGCATGCCAAGACACCCGTTGGGTGATTGATATTGGAGCTACAACTCATGCAACATCACAGCGGGATTTGTTTTCTACCTATACTAGGGGTAATTATGGTTCTGTGAAGATGGGAAATGATGCAATGGCTCAGGTTGTTGGCATTGGAGATATATACTTGGATACTAGTCTTGGGACTAGGTTGGTGCTTAAGGATATTAAGCATGTCCCTGATATTAGGATGAATTTGATATCAAAGGGAAGACTTGATGATGAGGATTATTTCAGTTTGCACGGTGGTGGTCAATAGAAGCTCTCTTGCTGTTCTTTGATTGTGGCTCGAGACGAGAAGTCTTCATCCTTCTATTGGATGCAGGCTACCAAAGATGTTGTTAATGAGGTGGAGAATGAAGGTGTCATGGATTTCTGGCATAAGAGACTCGGTCACACGAGTGAGAAGAGAATGTCTGTGTTGTCAAAGAATGAGGTGATTCCAGGAATTTCTGGTTTGCACCTGCAGAAATGTTCACATTGCTTTACGGGAAAACAACACATGGTATCTTTCAAGTCTTATGTGCCTTCTAGGAAACTGAGATACTAGATCTGGTATATTCTGATGTGTGTGGTCCAGTGAAAACAAGATCTCTTGGCGGCGCATCATATTTTTTTTACTTTCATTGATGATGATTCAAAAAAGTTGTGGGTATTTTCTATGAGGACGAAGGATCATGTGCTGGGATATTAGCCACATCGATCGATGTGTGTACCATCACATCGCTCGACACTAAGATCTCAGCCATGGATAATAGGCTGCAGACTTACAAAATCATGCATGACCGCTTCGTATCACCAGTCATGATAGATTTAAACAAATTGTCTAGTCAAATACTTCATGCCCAAAGGGATATTGATAACATTACTAATCAGAATTTTTTTCAGGCAAACTCATCTTCGATCGATAGGCTACGAAGGCCATGGATCGATGCCAAGAATCCTGTGGAGTTACTTCCCTACATAGCAGCAGAGGTTGACAAGATCACATCCAAGATCTACACTGCTATCGACACCATGGAGGAACGACTTGACAAACGCTGCGATGACATCTACTTTCCATTCGACAACAGAATCAGTGGACTAGACAGCCACGCAAAATAGCTACAGAAAGAAGTCAAAGTCTTTCAGAGGCAACTCGCATTCCAACACCAGATATCAACATCGATTGACAGGAAGCGAGCGAAATCGCTCGATGGTAAGTCGCCGAGATCGACCGACGAATACATAATCGCATCGATCGACGCCAAGTCTACACCAGCCGGCGAGCAGCTGATACACAAGACGATAGAGTCAATGCACAAGAAACTGACAGAACTTTCAGCATACACCTATGACAACATAGGCTGGCACCAGGTCAGCATTGACAACATTCAAGATAGGCTACAAAACATCTCCAATGTACTTGAGAAGATGGATGACAAATGGACAAGAAATGATGAGGCCACAAGAAGTTTCATTGCATCTTGGTCCAGAATGTGCAAAAATGACGTGGATGCTTGTTTTCCAACAAGCTAAATGACTATAACCAAGCGCTGAGTGGGAGGCCACCCACTATTAGGTATTTTATTTTTGTTTTATTAGCTAACATTTATTTACTTTCGTTTTATTTCTTTCAGATTTAGGAGACCCAAGTAGGAGGACATTGATATCGACCGCCGACGAGACGTCGACATCGCTTGACATAAACAACCACACGACAATCGATGTAACATTTTCCCATCGATCGATATCTAATCCGGTAAGATGTATCTTCTTTGCTTGTTACATTTCGTACATTATGAATTATTCTATCATAACTCTGGCTGAGTTACACTGGGACAGTGTAATTTAAATATGGGGGAAGATTTACTGATATAATTTATTTTATTCTTATATAAAAGGAATTTTAATAAATTATGCTTAGCTATTGAAAATAGGGACTATAATCTTATATTGATTTAAACTTGAATATCTAACCAATCTTTAGCACTATTTTAGATTTACTGATTGCAGATAGCACTATAGATAGTAAAGCAGATCAACCTATCAACTACACACTTGCCTTGATCGTATGAAGTAACCAAAGTTGATTTCCAACACTGAACCTGACATAACCGCTTGTCTTGGGGCTTGGTATACATGGGATCGGATTCTTCAAACAGGTCTGGAAGGTAACGCCCTGTGTAGATTATTTATCTCATTTTCTCTCTCTAAATTTTGACCCTAGAATAGTTAGTGATATATATTTTCCATTTCAAAAAAAAAAAGATCTATTGTTTACTTAGGATGAGTCTGAACAGGACTTGGTGGCTAAAACCATTAAGGCTTGATTCATAAAGACTCCAATAAAAGAGTTCGAAACGGGACTTGGAGGTGGCAATCTTCAAGGCTCGCTTTCGAAAAGAACTCTTGGATATAGGTTAAAAAGAAGTGAACAGAGCTTGGTGGCAACCACCATTAAATTTTGATTCATGGAAGCCTGTCCAATCTTGGTCACTGATCCTGCAATGGAAGCAGACTTTGACTCAAGAGAGAAAATTAGAGAGAGAGAGAGAGAAACTAGGAACTAACTTTTACCTGCAGCTCCAGATACTTGTCTGAAATCCTTGCTTCCTATGATCGATACTCCCAAGGTAAATCATTCACTTTATATTTATGCTAAGAAATGAAGTCAGTAGAGGAGATGTCAGACGTGAATTGATGAGTTGTGTTATGTTAGAAATGGTTGTTAAGCTAGAATATTGCATAGTGTGCTTCTGTGATTAGGACTTTTTAGATGTGGTTGCAAAATATTTGAGGAAAAGATTTCTATAGTTTAAAATCTTAAGTCCCTAATATTTTCAAACCTCTTTCAGAGAGACTGTTTGTATGTTTTGCTTGAGGATAAGCAAAAGGGTAAGTCTGGGGGAGTTGATATACCTTGGATTTGACCCGTTTTCATCCATGGTATATAGGTGTTTTACTATATATATATATCTATGTTTTCTACTCTTCTAGGTATGTTTTCAGGTTCAGGTGCATTTCAGAGTAAATCTATGACTTTGGAGCATTTTGGAGATTAAAAGATATTTCACCCGAGCTGACCATGTAGAGGTCGACGAGAGGAAGAACAATCGATCGATGCGCATCAGTGTTGTCGATCAACACCAAGAGATGCCTCGACAAATGAAGATTAATATCGATCAATATACACAAGTACCATCGATCGATGTCGAGACACTGGACATGCGACATTTTGGATCCAGCGAACTTAAAATCCAAGGCCAAGCCAAATTACGAAATTGCCCTGACGAGGTTTTAACCTAGTAGATTATGTACTGCCTAAGTGTTTTGACGGCAAAAGAGAGCTTTTTGTTACAGTTTTACTTTGAGAAAGAAGAGAGAGTTTTGGAGAGAAGATCACTTGTGATTGGAACTCCTTGCTTTCAATTCTTTTCATCTATACTATGAATTCCCATTTCTTTATTGTTATGAATTGTTTTGCTATGTCTGAGTAGTTCATTTATTAGATCCAGGGTTCAGATAGGTTTGTGGGATTAGCCCCAAACTATAGATCTGCCTTGTTGTGATATTCATGATAGATTTGTATTCATTGCTTATTTTAGCCTAGCTAACTAGAACTTGATCATAAAATTGCTTACTCAAGCACCCTTGTTATCCCATCCTGACATCTACCTATCATATTAGGACTGCTAGAGAGGGCTAACCGCCAATTTAGTATCTTAATAGGGCATATCATCTCGTACATAGGCATGGCTAGAACCCGTCGATCGATGTCCTCAATTAACTATCTGTCGACTCAGGCAAAGGTATATCGGTCGACGTCCCAATAGGACCGTCGATCGACACTCTTTCGTTTTTAACATACTAACCGTTGAGACATGAGATCTAGCCTGTTAACCAGTGAAACATGCGACATCTGATCACTGAGTTAAGCGGTTGAGCTCCAACATATCATGCAAGCAACAAATAGGCATCTATAGATATTATAATCTCCAACACCTGAATAGTGGCCCTGCATCTGATATCATTTCCAACCAAGTTACATTTACTTTTTACTTTGCTTGTTGCTATTGCTATTTCATTTAAATATTTACAACTCTTAAAATTAATAAATACTAGATTTAATTGTTTCCTAGCTCCTTGTGGATTCGATCCCAAAGTACTACATCTGAACCTCTTTTGATGAGAGTAACACTCCTTAGGGTAATTTGAGTGGTATCACCAGCCCAAGCACGTTTAACTCCGGAATTCTAAACGGATGTGTGACGGAAAATGTAAGCTAATTTTGGTGATATAGGTAACAAATCAATTTTCTTAAGCCTTTTCCATATATCATAACTCATGATGTTGTTACAAATACAAATACAGCTACATTAAATTAATACTTCCACCGATTTTAAATTGGTATAATATAATTGTCCAAAATATTTTTTTTTGTTCAAATGATAATTTAGACAAATGTCTATTTTTGTTTTTTTGAATAACATAAATAATTCTCTTTTTCCTCCTCTATATTTTTTCTTAAACAGAAAATAAGTTTTGCAAATCACCGTTTCCAAAAATTTTACTGAAATTTTTGGATTTTTTGGGTTTCAGGTCGGTTCGGGTTCGGGTTTCGGTTATATATATATATATATATTACTAACCCTAAACTTACATCTTCCATTATCATTCATCTCTCTGTCTTCTCTTTCTTCGACATATATGTTCAGTACATACTCAAACTCATTTTATGACCGATTACATATATGAATCACTATAGTTTGCGATTTTGATTTCTGTTTGATTATATGTAAGATTTGCGATTTGTTTTCTCTTTGCTCTTTACACAGGTATGAGCTCAAACATTCATGATTATCCAGGTTTGATTTCTCTTTGATTTTTATGTCTCTTTGATTTTGATTTATGAATAAATAGATTAAATACCATTTTCTATTCAAGATAATACAAATATAAATTACATGAAAAAAAAGAATGCTCGTGTTCTTCAACATAATAACAAATCAAAAAGATCATAAATCTTATATTAAGTTGTTTAATCTTTTAACTTCAATAGTATTGTTTCTAGTCTCACATGGTCAAATCAAAGATACATAAAAAGTTTATTATTATTTGTTACACAGTTCAGTTATATCTGAAATAACCCGAATCTTAACCTTAAAAACGCGAACCCGATCCGAAGTATAAAATAACCCGAACGGGTTATGTACCTCTCCATCCGAAAACCCGAAAATTCAAAGCATCTGATCCGAATCCGAACGGATACCCGAACGTTTAGTCTAACCAAAGTATATAAACGGTGAAATTTAATGATATTGAAATCTATTTATTTACTTTTGCTTATGTCTACGTATGTTAATTAAATTTGGGACTTTTTCCTAATAAATGTGGAAACTAATATCTTTTTTTCGTAGTAGATGATTGACACGACACATAGGTACAAAGTATTAGTTAATAATATACTTTGGCGTAACCTTAAAGTATACGTGAAGTATCAAGTCTACAAAATTTTAAATAGCTAGATCAATTATATGCATCCTTCTAAGTTATAAGTTATAACCAATGGAATCCAAACTACAAAGACATAATTGTGGCAAATACAAAAGAGGATGCACTCTTTAATAGTCATCAATAACTAATATTATGTGGAAGTGAATTGATATATGAATTGTTTTTTTTTGCATCAATTCTGCCTCCTGTCACCATTCCTTAGGATTTTGCAAAGATCCTATGGAAGACTTAAGGTTATGATTTTTACAGTTCAGTTTTATTATATTTCCTTATAAAATATTTTGTCTGTTTTATTTTATTTAGCATTTTAGGTTTGTACACATAAATTAAGAAAATAATTAATTCTATATTTTTAAAAAAATAAAGACATCATTACTTATACATTTAATCACATTTTAATCAATAAAAAGATAAAACAGTATATAAAATTAATAAATTTTGTATTGAAATTATAAAACGATATTTATTTTGAAACGAAAATTTTACTACGACAACTAAATTAAAATAGACTAGAGCTTGACCCGTGCGACCGCACGGATGTTTATGTAACGATTTATGTATATCATATATTTTTTTACTGCATCGTGTTATATATATATATATTTATTAAATGTGAGTTGGAACAGTTATGTAACTATACAAAAACGATTAGATGTAAATATATATATATATATATATTAATATACTATGTTAGATCAAATTTATATTGACATTTCTTTCATATTTAATTATATGATTGAAATGTATTATTAGTATATTATGTGTTTGGGTCAAACTAAAAATGAATTACAACTATTCTAAAAGCCTAATTGGACGGGATATAAATTGATCCGCCTATTTTAACTAAAATCATGGAAATAAAGTTAATTTTATGTTTAAAATATAAAGCTGATATTGCTGGAATATTTCTTTTTTTATTAAAAATAATTGATGATAATTTTCCAAAATATTTCTAATAAGGAAGTTTAAAACATAAATGAATCACGTATAATATATATGCATAATATTTTATTGGTAAGTTATAGTAATAAGCATTAATTTTGTTTATATATGGTAATGTATATGTATTATAAGACCAAAAGCGTGGAAACTAGCTTTTAAATTATTTTTTATAGTTTAGGTTGTTTTTAATATTTGTTTCAATAATTTGTTAATATAGGTGTATTTTAAAGTTGATTTAATTACATTTAACTCATATTTATTTAAGGAAAACATATTAATCTAACTGAAAAAGATAAACATTAAAATAAGAAATTCAATTTAATTTTCAGTGGCATGGAAGTGTAATTAAATTTAAAAATTAAAAGATATTTTTAAAAGATAATTCTCTTTTAATAATATAGATGGAGTAATGTCATTTGGACATGATCGACTAAATCGAAAAGTTCGTTGTCTACTACAATAAATACACAAATAGACATCAAAAATAATTGGTAAATGGAGAGCCCATGGCATTGGCAGCCGTTGGATGTCGCATTCTTATGAAACGTTGTTTTCGAAATTCTTATTCTTCCGCTGTATTATATGCAGTTATATAATCAAACCGATGTGATATAGATACTTGTTTGCTCGAAAGAAATAAAATATTTGCAAACTTAAAGTTTCTTCATGACCTTTGTCCGGTGCGCCTATAGTACAAAACATCGTTGTTGTTCGGTAATGTTTCAAATCTCGCGAGGCTATAGGTTAATCTAAATTTTCCAAACTCAGAACTAATATTGAAAGTTAGAAATAATTTTTTTAATGAGAAATATTTACTAATTCACATGTATGATGTCCGAACGTAATATTTATTTTAGATATCTACAATTGTGGGTTAACTCACTTAAAACATTTACACCAAAAAAAACTCACTTAAAACAGTTTTTTTTAAAAAAAAAAATTAAAGAGACAAAACAACTCGAACTGATAGATGATCAAAATCTTATTGATAAAACCATGTAAATGTCTCTACTAGACTCTCTCTAACAAAAGCGATTTTCTAGGGTTTCACCTCGGCTCCGGCGATCGGCCATCTCGTGCGACGCCGGAAACGTTTATCTTCCTCCCTTCCTCATCTATCCTTTGCTCTTCTACCTCACCTCTCTGTCGAATCTGATATGTATGGTGCCCTGGTGGAAGCCTCGCCGTTGAATCCCTCTCTCGGCTCCGGAGCGAGCAAGGTCCAGCGACCCGTCGTCTCCTCTGGTGTCTCAACGAGGTGTCGCAGGGGTTAAGGGAGTTTGAGTCAGCTTTTAGGGTTAGTTTGTTTTCATTTTTATAAAATTTGATATATTATATATGTAACTATTTATTATATAATAATAAAATTTATTATAACATTTTATTCTTGAACATGGAAAAATCATGATATGAAAATCAGAAACATACAGTAGCATGAAATCACTTTGCATATCAGAAACATACAGTTGTGTAAGGCGAGAAAACCTTAGTTCTCTTTTTAAGCAACCCGAGTTTTAGAATTGTTTAATATGAACCAAAAACATACTCACTTAACAATCTGCCATAACCTTTTTCTTCTTCCGCCGTAAGGTTTTGTTTAACCTTATATAGGACTCAATCATATCACAATGGAAGGTTGATTGTATTTGTTTACAAATTATCTTTTTTTGAAAAATATAACTCTTCGTATAAACTGTACTATAGAACTTAATTGTAATTCATAATAAAATAACTATATATAATTAAGTTTGCAGACACACATACACATACATGGATATATAACTATTAACAAATCAGAAAGATTAACATTAATATTATACACCAAAAGTAATGTAGATTTAAATCATTATGCACCTGCTGAAACACATTGATGGTCATATTAGGAATTTAGGATATTCATCGATTGAGATACGTGAATTATACCACTGAATATCTAAAATCCTTTTGAGGTTCGCTCGAGCATTTCCCTACTGCAAAGCTTTCGTTCTCCATTCCTCCATATACTGCTTCCAGCACAATTAAACCCGTTCTCTCAGTTTAGTCTTCTTCAACTCTATGCTCCCTTCTTAAGCACGGAGATTTATTCGGTTGGTCAGCCTTCAGCTTCACTTCTCTTAGTTTTATTTTCATTTTGTCAGCTGCTAAGCCGTTTTTGTTACGGTGCGAGCATGAACCACTGAATCTTCTGTACTTTATAGCTTCTTGTAATATCCTCCTCGCTGTTTTCTTTTCACGTTGAACTCTGCGATCCTTCTCTGATCTCTTTTGTTCGAGAAGCTACTGGTCACGTCTCTCACACCTCGGCTCATCCATGTTCACCTGAATTCTTGGCGTCTGATTTTGGAAATGAAAAGAAAAGATTTAACGAAACCAAAATGGACATATATGGCTTCTCACTCTCAGTTTTTAGATAAAAGGGCCAGTTCCTCTCATAAAATTTCCTTGCTGATACACTCACCCAATCCGGAGCTCTAGTCTACAGAATCACAATTTGAAGAAGAAAGTTAAATTAAAATTAGAAGAAGAAAAAAGTTAACGACTTTCTTCTGTTGCTAGGTTTCATGGCTTCTGCTTGGTTGCATCCCAAAATCTGAAGAAAGTTAAATCAAAGCATACTGCGTTAGAACTTAGGTTTGTCTACCTATCTTGTTGCTGGAGTCTCAACTCTGTTCGATGGCATGAGTCTGAAGACCAGTTTCGCCTGGAATAACATCTTTAAAGAAAACAGCTTAACAGCTTCGGGGATGTTTGCAGTAGATTTTGCAGATTGTCAGCAATTGATGTAGTGTGATTTGTGGTCCTATGGAATAGGCCAGGACGTGTGTATGTTATATATTTGTAGGAAGGTTAACTGAAGGGTTCGTTGCCAATGTTACTGAAATTAAGAAATTTTTAAGAATCCAATTTCAGGAGGAGTGACGTTAGGCCAGAGCTTCTTAACGGCTGTCCTTAGGGCTTCTGGTGGGGTAGAGGAGTTGGGCCGTCAACGCTTCTCCAGAAGGGTATTTGGGCCACCGCATGGGCTTTAATAATAAACTCTTAAAGTTTCCGTGGACTCAGAAGGTTTTTCGAAACGAAAAGAATGGTTTTGTGTGGCGCAAAACGCTTCTCTCTCCAGGGTGACGTGGCAGCAGAAGAAAGTAGAATACTCTACTTTATTATTATAGATAGAGGAGTTGGACCGTCAACGCTTCTCCAGAAGGGTATTTGGGCCACCGCATGGACCTTAATAATAAACTCTTAAAGTTTCCGTGGAGCTCAGAATGTTTTTCGAAACGAAAAGAATGGTTTTGTGTGGCGCAAAACGCTTCTCTCTCCAGGGTGACGTGACAGCAGAAGAAAGTAGAATACTCTACTTTATTGTTATAGATAGATAGATATAGATAGATAGATAGTTTCTGGAAAAAAATATTTTTAGACAACATCAAAAGCTTTCCTTTGGTGTATTCTGCAACTCGAATCTATGGAAGTTTTCTTGGAGGACATTGTTTCTTTCTGATAAAATTTGTTTTGAATATTCGAGTGTCATTACTCTTTTACGATAGTCACCAAAAATTCTCATCTCCATGATAATAACACGCCACGGTGATTGTTTCCAAAATAAAGTAGTGAAAATGATTTCTCCACCACTTAATTTTAAAAACATCAATTTATTGTCATCGATCATGGTTTCTAAATCCATGTCGAAGATTACAACATCAGATTGGAAGAAAAATAAATTAATTTCCAATCCTTTGTAAAGAAATCTCTCTCACACTGGAGAGAAGAAAAAGCTACTGTCACTTTTTTCTCCAAAATAATTTCATAGATCCACAGCTCTATAGTTCGGTCAAAAGGCTCAGAGGACAAGTACTTTTAGCCGTGGCTTTACAAAAATGGCTAACTCAAAGCAAAGCCAACCAAGAGCCTAAAATAGATAGAGGAGATGAAGCATAACGCTAGTTCATTGGGTTACCGAAATCATACTTGATTTGAAAACCGCTAGTTCTCAAAAGAAAGAATCATCCCAAAAGTTCTGTTTAGATCAACGCAAGATAATGGATGGAGGCTCAGAAGAAAAAAACTGTTCCAATTTTTTTTTTTTTAACTTAAGTTGCATGCTACTAGGCGCTTGCTTTGTTACGCATTGTGGGTTTGTGGCTAGCTCAGTCCCATAAAAGTGGAATGGGTTGGCTTATCTAATAGGTGTGGGCAATTTAAGTTATACACTACAGGAAGTCTCCGAACGTAAACATGGGATTTAGATTAAAAACACGTATACTATTAAACTCAACTGGAACGCGGTTGGTCGACGTCGTAAGCAGTGCTGTGTTTGTCCCATCCACGTACCAAAAGAGGTCACGAGCTCATGAATTTTGAAACGATCATCAAGCTATTTTTTTAATCTTTTTACTGGCATCACCCTAAGTCAAGCACACATCTCTTCATGTTTTTGTTTCAGTCCAGTTATATTTATCAGTAGAATAGTTTATATTTCTTTTGAAAGTCTGCATCAAACTGAACCAAAAAAAGAAAAACAAATACATAATGAATCGAAATAAGCTTATTAAAAGCTTTTATGCTATGGCTCGCACTTACTTCCGAAGTCGAATCTAATAAATGTGGACTTCAATTGTTGCTCGGTATCCCTGAAGGCACTCTAAAGTTTTGTTGGGGCGGTTAGATGATTGAAGCTCTAGGAGCTCATGCTCTACGCTACCAGTGGTTGCTCGAGGCTCGAGCTGCAGCGACTAGGATGGCAAAGCTGCGTGTGGATATAAATCAATCATTTGGAGCAGCACTGTGGACAAGCCAAATTCTATCAAACCGTGGTCTCATAGGTTATCAAAGGCTACCTTCCCATGCGACAATGCTTCTTGTGTTAAGTTTCGACTATGTCCAAGCTAATAAACTTTTTTGTTAAATATGGTAGTGACCGAAGTTCCAGTTGGGTTTGCTTCTTCTTCCTCTCTAGTGTTGTTTTAGATTTATATTTTTTCATTCTGCTATTTTTGTTCTATATAACTTCTGTCACAAAAAAAATTGGTATAGAATTTATCATTTAAACAAAAAATAACTTATTAAAAGGTGTAATTATAGCAAATGAATAAAAAATTTGTTATTTCTTTTAACTCACGATAAACTTCATGATTTTTTTTTTGGGTAAAATGTTAAGATTTATACCATTTTAGAATTTTTAACAATGTTGCAAGCAACTTATTACACACGAAAGAAACAACAACTCAACTCAAAAGATTAACAACACAAGAACAAAATAACACCACAGTCACTAGTTAACTCAAGGAGGCCGGTAGATGGAGAGATAGAATTGGAGGGGTGATTGAGCAGGTGGAAGAGCCTTGATAGAGAGAAGGCGATCCCGAAGAAGACGGTCCAAGACGTGATGGATGATGCGTGGTGGAGTATAGACCGCTGTGAAGATACGAGCATTCTTCTCTTTCCATAACAGGTAGATAGAGGCCTGAAATATGAGCTTGATTAGGCAGATGGCATTGGCATTAGACTGCCGAGACAGTTGGAGAATCCATGATGCTGCTGAATGCAAATCATTAGGCGGGTTGGGCCAGATTTGAGAAGCAAAAGCTTGTCATAGAGTAGAAGAGTATTCACACTCAAAGAAGAAATGGTGATGTGTTTCACTGCTGGTAGAACAGAGTACACATACTGAATGTACGTACATACCCCAACGACGTAGCCTATCTCTTGTTGGCATCCTCCTCAATAAAGCTAACCAAGCCATAAATGAGTTCCTAGGGATATACTCTTTGAACCAAACCACCTTATGCCAATAGACAGTAGGAGAGGGTATACAGAGGTACTCCCACGTGACCTTAGAACAGAAAACCGGTCCGAAAGTCCCATCTGATTTACGCCAAAGAAATTGATCTGAACCATGAGAAGCATTTGGCGGTTGTATGGTAGTTATCTCAGCCTGAATCATACGGATTTGATCCGAACGAGCAGGAGGCAAAAACCAGGACCCTTGACGTGTGGCATCAATTACTTTAGCTCCCTTTCTAACTCTCATTGCTCTCGGGCCTCCTTGTCCTGCAAATTCAAGTAACGGTCCAATACTGGTGCAATTATCGAACCAGAAAGCAGCATTCTCTCCATTTCCAATATGGCAGTACATATACTCTTTGCATAGAAGGCTTTAGGGAGAACAAAAACTGCACTCCAGAAGTTAACAAGTCCATAGATTTGAGATGCTATAAGCATGATCTTTCCTGCAAAAGATAGGTATTTGACTGTCCAAGAAGTTAACTTGCCGGTAATTTTGTCAATGAGAGGCTGCAGAGTTGCAAGAGAAAGGCGGCGTCCTGGCTTCAGTGGGAGACCCAGATACCTTGTTGGGAATGTGCCAAGCTTGAATCCAGATAGATCACTCAGTACCGATGCTTCAATATCAACATAACCACCAAAAAATATTTCTGATTTGGCTGGATTCATCTCGAGACCACTTATCCTCTTGAAGTCATCCATTACCGAAAATATACCCGACAAGGAGTGTCTTGTTCCATTAGAAAACACTAACAAAATCATCAGCAAACAAACCCAGATACCTTGTTGGGAATGTACCAAGCTTGAATCCAGATAGATCACTCAGTACTGATGCTTCAATATCAGCATAACCACAAAAAAATATTTCTGATTTGGCTGGATTCATTTCGAGACCACTTATCCTCTTGAAGTCATCCATTACCGAAAATATACCCGTCAAGGAGTGTCTTGTTCCATTAGAAAACACCAACAAATCATCAGCAAACAACAAATGTGTAATCAACGGGTCCTCACATTTCGGGTGCAACCTGATTTTACCATCTTCAACCGCCTTTTCTAAGATTTTAGATAGGACTTCCATCACCATAATGAAAAAGTACCGAGAGATACCATCACCTTGTCGTAGGCCCTTTTTTCCTCTGAAAAAACCCGCAAACTCTCCATTTATGGACAGAGTATCAAGGTGAAGTGATACACTCTTTAACCCAAGTTCTGAACAGAGGAGAAAAATTCTGAGCTTCCATCACTTTTATCACAAAGTCCCAGCAAACCACATCGAATGCCTTCCTTATATCAACTTTAAGCATTGAGCTCCTCTGGCACGTAGCCTTTGTGTAATCTCTTATGAGCTCAGACGAGAGTAGCACATTTTCTCTTAGACTTCTTTCTTTTAGGAACGCCGCCTGGTTGATGCTTATACACTCCTGCAGCAAAGGCTTAAGACGATTTGTAATAATTTTCGAGATTACCTTATAGATGATATTGCAGCAACTGATAGGTCTGAAATCTCGAAGATGGCAAGCTTGCGGATTCTTTGGGATGAGCGTGATGGCAGTGTTGCTTAGATCCTTTAGGAGTCTACCATTCCTGAAGAATTCCTGAACCCCCGCAATAATATCATTTCCCACCACTGTCCAGGCTAATTTTAGGAACTCCACAGAATATCCATCGGGCTCTCGGCACTTGTCAAGTGGTAGAGCAAAGACTGTCTTAGGGCATGACTGGTTTTCCCGCTACCACCCGCAACCACAGCTTTTGCGGTTGGTACCGGTTGTTGGCGTTCTGTAACTATCATTCAATTCGCTCTAAACCGCTTCAAACCGCTCTAAACCTCATAAATTCAAAAGCTGGTTCTAGTTAGCGTTTGCGGTTGCAGGAGGATAATTTTTTTTCTTTTTTTTAAACAATATAAATACAAAAATAAAAATATTCAATAAAAAATTTAAATTGTAATTATAGAAATACTAAAATATATTTATTATATTTTAATTAATTTTATAAAATTTTGAAATAAAAATATTTTCTATAATTTTTAAAAATTTTAAACTATAACTTTCTAAATGTATTTTTTATATTTTTATAATATTATGGTTTTTGATATTTTTATTATTATATAAAATGTAAGTATTGTTAATTTATTATTTAACCGCAGCTGTATGTGTAGTTAACCAGTCATAAATATCCCGCAAACACTCCAATTTTTAACCGCGGAACCAGTCGTACAAATCTCTTAAAACTGTTAGAAACCGCAACCACCCGCATTCGCAAACTCTCACAACCGCAGCCGCAACCGCTGCGTTTGAACCAGTCAGAACCTTAGTTATCTCCTCAGTGGCGGATAAAATTCATGGTTGTTACATACATAATGCTAAAAATTTTATAACTTCTCGTATACTACATATCATACGTTAATATGGAGCTTTTAGAATAGGCTATTTTTAGAAGGGACAATTTGCTGAATATTCATAAGGAGCACTAAAATGAAGAATATAGCCATTCTACAGTAAAAACCCATCGATGTGACAAGTTCACCTAAAATTACCCGTAATAACCTCCGAAGCGCGTGTGCGTGCAAATGATTCCAATGCACATGCTATACTATACTATATAAAATGTAATATAGTCTCAAAAGATAACCCTTAAACCTTAAACCCAAACCCTAAACCCAACTTCTTAACTCAAACCGTAAACAATAACGGAGCTACCTAAACCCTAAACCAAAACTGTAAACCATAAACCCAAACCCTAAACACAAATTCTTAACCCAAACCATAGACTCAAACGGAGCTACTTAAACCCTAAACCCCCTAAATCCAAATTCTAAACCCAAATTGTAAAACCAAACCATCGTCCATAACGGAACTATCTAAACCCTAACCTTGAAGGTCTAAACCCAAACCGTAGACCCTAAACCCAAACCTTAAATCCAAAACCCCCTAAACCGAAACTCTAAACACTAAACCCAAACCGTAAACCCTTAACCTAAACCCTAAACCCAAATTGTAAAACCAAACCATCGCCCATAACGGAGCTACCTAAACCCTAACCTTGAAGGTCTAAAATATACTATATTTCATTTAGAATAGTATGGTAATTGATGATAGTTACTATATTGATGATTGGGAAAAGGAGAAAAATGGATAGGTGAGGAACAGAAGGGGAGGAGGAGGAAGGAGGAAAGATAGAAGTATGGAGGAAAGGAAGGAGGAATGGAGAGAAAGACAAAGAGAGATCGGGGGAGGGAGGGGAGGAGAGAAAGAGTAGGAGGGAGTGTAAGAGTGAAAGCGACATAAGAGGAAACTATACTATTTTGATGAATAGATTAGTATACTATAATGTAATGTTTATTCAAAGATTGTATGAAAGCTATATAAACTGTCAATACAAAGAGAGATCGGGGGAGGGAGGGGAGGAGAGAAAGAGTAGGAGGGAGTGTAAGAGTGAAAGCGACATAAGAGGAAACTATACTATTTTGATGAATAGATTAGTATACTATAATGTAATGTTTATTCAAAGATTGTATGAAAGCAATATAAACTGTCAATACAAACATGTATGTGAATCTCCATTAACTTAGAGCATTCATTCAACACAATAGCAAAATAATACCATTTATAAAGCATGAAATTTCAAAACGCAAATACACATTACCACTCAATATATAAATAAGGTGAAAGCTATATATTAGCGACAATACTGAAGGATAAGACAACAAAGCTGATGGAGTAGTGAAGGAGAAGAATCATAAGGCAAAGGAGATACACTTTACCGAAGAGGAGGAGAAGAATTGTAACATACTATACTGTAATTATAAAATAGAATAGAGTACATTGCACAACGTTACTGTTCATCTTCCCCAATTCAATCCATCGTCTGTTTTCACTATCTCCAACCCAACAAACCAGACACCTGACATATATAATCACCCACAGATACAAGACGAGATCAGCTTGAAACTTAGACTATATACCCAAATGCTATGAAATCAAATCAAACTTACCTTGATTTGTTGGGTTTGGAAACTCAATTGTGCCGCCGTAAAATTGAAAAAAACTACTGAAACCCTAACTCTCAATATCCTACTTATACCGCACAACCGAAAGCACGCACCCTCTTCAAATCTCCCTTCTTCGCTGTATGCAAGAGTTTGTAAAGTAAAAACAATTTTTCAATTTGCAAGATAATAATACTCGTTGATGTTTACACGCGCATAAAATGTTATTTTTGGTACTTTATACAACAATATATAACATATAGTAGCCAAAGTGATGTTATGGATATGGAGTTAATTTTTCCTTTTCTTATGTATAAAGACTCCAATTCCCCTTTTTAGAATTAGAAATGCACTATATTTTGTATTAGAAACGTAACAACTCTTTTCTGTTCATATCAATATCAAATAAAATATCTGTGAACACAAATCTTTTTGATCATGTGCTAAATGGATGATAGTTCTTTTTTGTTTCTTGACGTCATATTATAAATATTTGGTTATAAATTTAATTTTGATACATATCACGAGGTGGACATGAAGACAAAGTGCTATGGACGGTGAAGTATCCCCGCCGCAATTTCTCCTATGTAAAACACGTTAAATTGACATAATTTCTTCTTACTTTTAAAAACAAAAACGCGTTGTAAAAATTCAATTTTAAGGTTATGATTGGCGACAACTGATTCGCGGATTTCAAAGCGGTATTTCGAAAACCGCACTCGGTTCACCATTCACACTATCTTGTTTTCAAATGCGTTTTTTTGTATACAGTAAAACAAAAAACGCACTTCAAAAAATAACAGAGAGAATAGGCTTATAAAAGCAATAACGCTTCTCAAAAGCAGACCGCATATATTAACCAGCGGTCCAATGAAATCCGCACTGGTCAATAGCTTTTTTCTTATTTTCGATTTTTAAAATAATATTTTAACTCTATATAAATACCTATTGGACAATACTATACTAACATTCATTCTACACCTAAAAAACGTAACATTTTTTGATTCAACCGTTTCCAATATTTTTTTTTCCTGAACTGACTCAAATAAATTGTTTTTTCCTATGTTAAAAAGTAAAATTAGTTATAAAATTAATACTAATGCACTGAATTTAAATTAAACTGGAAATATGTTAAATTTCAACTAAGTAACGTTATATATACTAATACACATACATATTATTGTTATACTGTTAAATTAGTTATCTTTTAGTAAATTTATATAGTAGCTATGCATTCTAAATAATGCAGTCAATCTTATTGTAGTTAATTGAAAATTTAATAGCGATGTGCACTTCTATATCAAATACCTAAAATATAAATTATATACTAATTCTTTTAGTTAAATTTAGTTTAAGTAAAATTATTAATAATCTTTACAATATTTTTAAATTTGTATTTTTAAATAATTTTAGTAGCTAAATTTATATGAACATAAATGTAAATTAAAAGTTTATTTAAAATTATGTATAAAACAATTATGATATTATTGCACGTTGGTGGGTTATGCGGGGCGGGTTGACCCGCTCCACGTAATCCTACTTTATCATGATACTGCTGTTCTGGCAATTTATACGACACGCGGAGAACAAATGGTGCAAATAAGAGATAATATTGCAAATATGTTGTGAGAAAATCAAAATATTCCATAATGTTTTTTTTGTATTTTACTTTTTTAATATGTATGTAATTTAAATTTTTAATTCAGATAAATTTTGGTATTGAAATTTTCTAAATAAGGAAAAAAAACATCAATAACAGTAAATAAATTATTTTAACTTTAAACTATATTGATTTCATTGATATTTTTGTTTAATATTATTTTTTTTATTATTCAATTCCGCAAACTATACATGTTCACCAATCAACACAATTCCGCACCGCTAATTTTGTCAAAACCGCACTTGTCCCGCAAACCGCACGAACCGCAGTTAGACCGTACCGCACTTAAATTCCGTCCCGCTAATATTACCAATTCCGCGGTCACCATTCGGACCCTAAGCATCAGTCCTGAAACCCGAAAATTACTAACACACAATCATTTAAAACTAAATAACACAAAAATACATATGGTTGGGAACAACTGTAATGTGATTCATTAAAGATTACAAAATCAATACTATATTTCATCACGTATATTTAAAAAAAATTCTTGTCACAGATATGGCGATCTCTACCAAATGATTAAGTAAATAAACTACCATAACTGGAAATTTAGTGATATGTTTTTAATCATTTTTAGATATGTAGAATAATATTTTAAAACATCAAGTTTAAATAGAAAGAGAGTAATCTTAAAAGAAGGAAATAAAATCTGAGCAGATACTGACTCAAAGGTTGGTCAAAACACAACTGGTTGGAGATAATTATCCACGTCACGCTGACTTGTTTCTCCTCCCAACTTGTCAATTTCTTTAATAGTATATCCTAAAATATCACAAAAACTGAACAACACAGCTGTTCTTCTTGAGTCCTAATTTATTATTTTGCTGCTAAGGACTCAATTTATTTCATTATTTCATAATTCAGGACAGACTTCCTCAATTTTGGTGCAACAAAGAAACGGACAAGAGTAACATCTTCTTTTTGTAATTTCAGTTTGAGGACACAATGCAAGTTAAGTTTGCTCCCTAAGGACTCACACTGTCTCCAAATATGCAGGAAGGACTTTTTGATTGGATCAATATAAATACATTTCTTCATTCTCTTGCACCTTCATCAGCATCTTCACAGTATCTTGGTTTTTGATCACCTTTTCTGTTTTAAATTTACGTATCAACTTCCTAACACGATGACTGTTCTTGTTGAACATTACGTCTCTGGTAACGTTTCATTTCTTTTTTTCTTTTAATATATTAGAGAACGCTATGCTTAGATTAGTTCTGAACAATGATAGTATATAAGATTTTTATCCATAAACATATGAAACTTACGTTTTGATCATTTTATAGATTCAAGAATCGAGGAAAAGAAAACAAAAGAGGAGAGGGGTGATGGAGGTTTTATGGTTCCAAAATCTAAAGAAACTGATGAATTCGATGCTCCTGATATCAATTTCCTGGGCCACTCTTTTAGGTTTGTGCTTTTTCTTTTGTCTCTAGAGATATAACTACATTGATTAACCTGCATGTGATAATATGTTTATGAATGTTGCACATGAAAATTTATCACTATCATTTTCTATTTATGTTTAGGGACTATGAGAACGGTGAAAGCGAGAGACAGCAGGGTGTTGAGGAATTCTACAGGATGCAACATATTCATCAGACTTATGATTTTGTAAGTTTAATTAAATTAAAGTTTTATGAGGCTAACTAAATTAAAAATATCTAGTGTTAATAGAAAGCTAACAACTTAGAAAAAATTGAAACAGGTGAAAGATATGAGAAAAGAGTATGGAAAAGTTAACAAAATGGAAATGAGTATATGGGAATGTTGTGAGCTATTGAACAATGTGGTTGATGAGAGCGATCCTGATCTCGATGAGCCTCAAATTCAACACCTTCTCCAAACCGCTGAAGCCATCCGCAAGGATTATCCTAACGAAGACTGGCTCCATCTCACTGCTCTTATCCACGGTACATGTCTTCTTCTGCTATATCATAACTATATATGTACACAATACAAATTTTGAACATTTTCAATGTATCGTATATAATAGTTATTCACACAAAAATGACTATGTGTTTCTACGAATTTATAATTACAATCTTTTAATTTAAGTCGAGAGGTCCAAAATGATAAAAGGCTGCAAGTTGAACTTGTCAATGGCGCTGGTTGTGTAACATGAAATTCAATAAAATGCCATCATCCCACGTTATAAATGTTGCAATATAAAACGGCCAACAGTTTCAAAGATTTTTTGTTGTACCATTCTCTTTGAAGCAAAACATGTACACATGAGAATTAATTATATTCTAAGCTACCGTTTTTTAATACCCTGGTTTAGAATACTTGTAGAAGAGATTCTTGTGTCAGTATTGGATTTTGAATTACTGTTGGTTTTTATCCAGATCTTGGAAAGGTTCTCCTTTTGCCAGAATTCGGTGGTCTTCCTCAGTGGGCTGTCGTTGGTATGTACATTAAATATGAATGATCCTATTTTAAGTTTTTGTGGACTATATACTTGTCTAGAACTATATTTTCGTTTAATTCTGTAAAATAGCAACAAAAAAGTACACAGTTTAACACTTCCATTGAATTATAGGCGACACATTTCCAGTTGGATGCACCTTCGACCCGGCCAATATTCACCACAAGGTAAAAATATAATGCACTAGGTCTATCGGTAGTGTATTTCAGATTTTGTGAAAGACAAGTTCGAATTTAAACGTAGATGATGGTTGAGTTATGTTAATTAATATATTTACCATTACTATATTGCAGTATTTTAAAGAAAATCCTGATAATAACACCCCAAAGTACAACACCAAAAATGGAGTTTACAGTGAAGGATGTGGACTGGACAATGTCCTTATGTCATGGGGTCATGACGACTACATGTATTTGGTAATAATCAGTTTCTTATTTTCTGTAAATGATTATGATTTAAAAGAACTACCAAAACTTATAATATGATTGATTTGATAATTTAAAATAGGTGGCCAAGGAGAATGGCGCAACTCTTCCTCACGCTGGTCTCTTCATTATTCGATACCATTCCTTTTATCGTACGTTTTCAAATGTGTCAACCATATCTTATGTTTCACTCACTAAATTTAGTATAGATATCAGCTACTTTTTAATTACTAAAATTCTAATAAATAATCGTGCAGCATTGCACAAAGCGGGAACCTACACACACTTGATGAACGATGAAGACAGGGAGGATCTCAAGTGGCTCCATGTTTTCAAGTAAATTTTTGTCATTTATTTTATGTTGTTACTATTCTATATTCTAAGTTTTTTTATTCAAACGAATTAAAAAAATTGCAGTAAATATGACCTATACAGTAAGAGCAAAGTTCATGTAGATGTCGAACAAGTGAAGCCTTACTACATTTCCCTTATCAACAAGGTAAAAATACTTTCTATGTACAATAGAATATATGTGTTACTATATATCCATATTTGTAAACATATCATGCGCTTCAATGCAGTATTTTCCGGCAAAACTAAAATGGTGAAAGATAAAAGTTGGGAGATCACTGATTACATTTTACTTGGAGGACGAGACGGAAGGTTGATGAGTTTCTACTGCATAAAAAGAAAGTTTAAATTATCTAATAAGAAATAATGTTCATTCTTCTTTTCTTTTCCCAATCATTTTAAGAATGACGTTGTATTTAATCAATAAAATAAAATAAATTGATCTCTATATCTTTAAGTTCCTAAGTTCAAATTTTACCTTTGATATTTCAGTATCTTCGGTCAATTATCAAATAAATTTGGATTAGTGAACAAAAATCCATTCTCAGTATTTGTTAAGCTAGGACCGTCAGTCCAACATTTTTAATTTTTGTTTGATGCCCTAAGCTTGTGATGACCACGAAAAATATGTCGACTTAAAAAAGAGGTTATAACTTATAAGTAATGAAATTTTATGGAACGGTTCGCCATAAACCATGAAGGTAGATTTGGAAACTACAATACGATACTAATACTACTCCTACACATTCAAGCATCTTCTAACTATACCAGCAAGGAAAGAGTTGGTGGTGAGAGATATTGTTTAAAGTATCCGTTTAAATGTTTTTCCCATTTTGATAACGCCACTGCAAGACGACATGAACTCATTAATTGGTTTGATATATGTTTTTAAGTTTGAAAAAATAGCGACATTGTTCTCTCTTGAAGATTTCTGTAAGAATTTATATATTTTTGGTTAAACATATTTGCAATTTGGAAAACTAAAGGATATAAAAAAGAATGATTTTGTTTTTAAGTGGCTAATAAACAATACAAGTAGGTTAAGTAGAATGAAACGGATATTTGAAGTCCCCATTAAACTAACATCTCTAACCCCTACCATTCAAAGCATGTAAGAAACAAATTGTTCTTTAGATTCGACCAGAGACAAAAGAGTGAAGCAGTAATAATATTACAGAAGTTGTCTTAACAAACAGTGGGATGAAAAGGAAACGAACAAAGGCTCTTGAATTTAATGGGCTTTGTCCATGAGCTGTATAGGTGAAAGTATGTTGGCTTTGCTGGTCTCGACAATGCAACCATTCATGACCATTTCCTCGAGCATGAAATGAGCTTTCTCGAGATGGAACATTATGTCCAGCTCACACTAGATGCATGAAACAAGAATCGAATCACACATAGAAGACACAAAACAAGACAAAACTCTCTATTCAGTTACTAAAACTTACCACATTCCCAAAATGCTTGTCCATAGTCTCAACCAAAAGATGTATGAACTCTAGAATCGCCAGCTCGTTCTACAACAAGACTCCAAGAAAAATGCTTTAATCAGTTGTTAAAATCAACACACCTAGAGCACATAAAAGGTAACGGTATAATAACTTACTTCATCGTCATCAACACCAACCATGAAAAACAAAGACGCGTAACGCCTGTAGACGATCTTGTAGTTGCGATGCTCCACAAACGAACACTGCTTCGTTAAGAGCCAGCCAATACACCAACATATGAACAAAGGAACTCAAACATCAATCGAATCTAATCTAATCACAAATTTCGATGAAACTAAGAGATTTTTCAAAAGCTAATGCCGGATCGATCTGATAGAATCAAATTTTCCAATTCCAGGATTTGAAACAGCTAATTACGACCCAAAGCAGATCGAGATCGGAGCCAAAAATCACGATCGAATTTGGAAGAGAAAGAGAGGTTAACCTGCTGGTCGTTGCGGGCGAGGCATTTACGAACGATCTCGCCTTCGAGAGCACGGCGTTCCTCGAGAGTGAGCCACTCGTAGTACTGAGCAAGGCGAGTCTGGCCTTGCTTGTTCACCATCAGTATGAACCTTATTCCCATCTTCCTTCCTCTCTCTCTCTCAGATCTTTCGATTTTTTACTTCTTCTTCTTGAGGATACATACACACGTCATCGCTATTTTTTATTTTTTGTTTTTAATAGGAGAAAATTAACTATTTTTTTCGAAAAGAACTGTATTTATCGGCCCATATATAAATACTAAGCAGGCTTAGCTCAAACTTACCCTAGCCCGCTAATAAAAATGCCTTACGTCCTAGCCAACATTAGTGTGTTTATGTACATCATTTGGTAGATTATTTCGGGTTGCGTGGCATGGTTCTTAAATCTTGGTGAATTCATGACATCAAATTATTCTTATTATTTTCTTTTTTGAATAAACCATAATGTTCGACGGCCAAAATGTGGATCCCGGTGATGCCGATATTGTGAAGCGGTGTCCAATTAGTTTTGGGTTTCTTCTTGTGCTAACGAAATAAGACCGGCCCAAGTAACATCAGTCCGTGAAATCATTTAAGCTCGGTAACGAGCTGGTGCTGAGTCAGCAGTCAGTTACAAAAGCAGGTCCCGCAAAGGTTGTACAACGATCATCATCTTCCTTATAAAGCAGAAGAGGTTGAGAAAAAATAGAGGATTTGTGGCAAAGAGTAGAGAAATATTACACACAGAGCAAGGAGAAAGAAGAAGATCGAGATAAAGAGATCGAGGAAGAGATCATAGCTCTTGAGATTACTGCGCTTTCTCCGGTTCACGACTACTAGTCTTCAGCGTCAGAAGGCTCAGAGGCTGACAGCGAGTCATCCTCGTCGTAATCACTGTGCTAATCCTCTCCGGTGATCACTTTGTGTATGTTCTTGTAATACCTGCACAAAGAGAGATTAACTCATTACTATTGTATCGTATTGATCATAGTGAAAGCATGAGTTTTCTTCTCTCCCTAGTCAGTAAAAAACGAAGACTAGATAAACACATCCTAAGTTATACGTCGCTTAAAAATCATGCCTGGATCCAAAAAAAAAGTAAGCTAAAAAACTCTCCCAGGCACGATCTTCGAGAAAGGTCCCCCGAAAGTTGACTCCGTAAACTCACCCGTTTAACCGCCAGTTTCTTACCGTTTCTGAACAACTTTCTGCTGCAAATCAGAGAATCTTTTCAAATTCCTTCCCTTTAGAGAATTATCCACCGGTCCTTGAGCAGACCCCACCGCGTGAAGCTCAAAACGCCGGGTTCATACCCCCGACTCGGGTCGGCGGGACCGCCATGACAACCGACGATACCTCGACGATGAACCCACAAGACCAGCCCCACGAAGTTTTTATCTCTCTCTGCCTGCTAGAAAGGGTTTCCTCCGTTTAGAAAGCTCAGCTCTCTCCTTGAGATTAGAAGGACTCTTCTTTTACTACCACTCCATCGACAATTTCCTCATTCAATAGCGGAGCCACATACAAAACAGAGCTTTTTTACTATCCAACAGTGTCAACCCAGAATGGAGAATAGGAGACTAACAGCAGCTGAAAAAGGGAAAGGAATGGTCTCAGAACCATACCAAGCTCCACGGAAAGCTCGAGTAAGAGCCCCAGAGCCGGCCAACTCATACCTTCTCCAGAAACACTCCCTAACCCTAATTGGTAGGGTCACGAACCTATCTGTTCAAAAGGTTTGGTCTTTACTACCTTTCTTCACAGACCGCTGGGCCACTGAGACACGCCCGGTGGGGTCCGACCTCGGACAAGGTATGTTCCAGTTCCAATTTGCAAGAGAAGAGGATCTCCTCTCGGTCCTTGAAAAGCGACCCTACCGCTATGCAAAGTGGATGGTCATCGTAGAAAGATGGAACCCCACCACTGCACCTGACTTTCCATCACTCATTCCGTTTTGGATTAAAGTCCAGGGCCTCCCTGTGCACCTCTGGACGGAGGATACTGTCAAAGTTATAGGGGAAGATCTGGGTGTTTATGAAACAGCCGATATAACTTCACTCAGTGCTAGAATAAGGGTACAGATCAATGGGAGACTTCCCCTCATCATGGAATCAATTGTTGAGTTTCCAAACGGCGACGAAGTAACAGCAACCCTCGTCTATGAAGGCCTGGATAAACACTGCACCTACTGCAAGCGCTTAGACCATGAAGCTAGAGAATGCCTAAAGGCTAAAGCAGAGAAAAAAGAGCAACAATCTCAAGTGGAGGAAGAAAAGAAAGCTCATACTCAATCTGAAAACGCAAGGGGCTACAATGACCACAGACCCTCAGAGTATGGAAAATCAACCTCCCTTCGGCATAGAAACTCTGAGCGTTTAGGCCCTTATAGCAGAGATAATCGAAGCTATTCTCGTGAACGACACCATGGAGTGTACAAACCTTCTGAATCAACCAGAAACACAAATCCCAGAAGATCGGAAGACAGAAACTATCAGTGGCGGCAAATCTCAGATAAAAGAGCAATGGAGAGAGAACGATCCTCTCACACATCTGCTTTCCGTGCAGCACAGAGGAACAACAGCCAACCTCCCCGGTTTGAGATACCACAAACTACAGACCCTTCAGCTAGAGTTGGGAGACTTCCTAGCCCTCCAATTCTTCCCCGAATTGACAGAGAGGAATCTAGTGCATCTAAAGGAGGACACGTCTCAACTGATAGGGGGATTCCCCTACGGTTACCAATCGATGACCTCCCCACAGATGCGATGGAAGAAGCGTTGGGAGAAGTTAGAGGTTTTATGAACCAATATGCGTCTGTAGCTGATCCAACAGAGAGCGCAGCTCGGATGGAGAGATACCGTCAAGCGGAAGAACTTGGAGAATTTGAGGAAACAGCCGCACATATGGTGAGAGCAAAACTTGCGTCACAAGCAACCCCTCCAATGGAACGTACGGCTACGCCTAGTCCAAAAAGAACCTCTGCCATCCTCCGGCTGGGACCCCCTCCACCACTCTCAAAGGGAACAAGCCCACCTGACCAAACCGCGCCCCGACGCAAGCCGGGAAGACCACCAGGATCAAAGAGAACAGTACATTCGAGTCCAAAACTCTTAGCGGGCTCTACCTCACGAAAACGAAAGGTACAACAGACAAAACCTCCTACATGCCGTAGGAAGCTCACTCCAGCTAATACGCCAAGTGCTGTACCAAGAGGGCAGAAAAACAGACCTACAAACTCACGCGATAGCTCTAACAGGAGAGGCTCGTCACAGAACTCAGACGATCAGCCGCTATCCCGCATGGTGCCTGCGATCACAAAGAAGAAGAAGACGGATTTTCACAATCCGTCAACTCTCGTTCCTTAAAAATTGCGAGCTGGAACTGCCAAGGCTTGGGGAATCCTTGGACAGTTCAACGTCTCGGGGAAATAAAGAAAAGCACCAGCCCGGATGTTTTATTTCTCATGGAAACTAAGAACCCCAATGAATTTGTACTTGATAAATGCAAGCATTTGGATTACGAGTATTATGATTTAGTACCTCCCACGGGCCACGGTGCGGGTGGTTTGGCCCTATTTTGGAAACAAGAAATAAAACTCGAAGTTTTGGAAGCTAGTGCAAACCTAATTGATACCGAGATTGAAGTTGAGGGACAAAAGTTCTTTGCATCTTTCATTTATGGAGATACAGAGAAGCACAAGCGGAAGGAACTATGGGACTACCTAGTCAACCTTGCTGAAGAAAGAGACTCACCCTGGTACATTACCGGGGATTTCAACGACCTCCTCAGCAATGACGAGAAAACAGGAGGCAATGAACGACCGGAAGGATCCTTTGCTGACATGCGCACTTTCTTTGCGGAAGGAGACCTTTTTGATATTCAACATACAGGGGATTCCCTTTCATGGAGAGGACAACGAGGAGATGATTTGGTTCGCTGCAGACTCGATCGCGCAGCTGCAAACTCTAAATGGGCGGAGAGATTCCCAACAGCGAGATGTGTTTACCTTCCATACGAAGCATCAGATCATAAGCCCCTGATTTCAGTTTTTGAACCGTGCAAGAAGAGGCGCCGAGGGTTATTCAGATATGATCGCCGTCTAAAGGATAACCCCGAAGTAACGTTACTGATCCGAGAGACCTGGCAAGCTGCTAGAGCAAAGTCTATTTCGGAGAGGATAGGATTGGTGCGAGGAGCTATATCGAGATGGAACAAAACGAAACAGAGCAACAGCCGCATAGTGATCGAGAGAAAGCGAGAGGAACTGGAAACGGCACTAACAAGTCCTCTAAACGACACAGAACTTATCCAAAAAATCTCCAGCGACCTGAAAGCGGCCTATAAATCAGAAGAAGCATACTGGAGGCAAAGGAGTAGATTGCTGTGGTTAAGGCTGGGCGACCGGAACTCGGGTTTCTTTCATGCTACAACAAAAAACAGGAGACGAGCAAATTCCTTCTCGGTGATAGAGGACCTCGATGGGAATCCAGTTTATAAGGAGGATCAGATTGCCAAGGTCATAGTGCAATATTTTAACAACCTGTTTACCAGCACCGCAGGAGAACGAGCAGAAGTGGTAACCGCAGCTCTCCAACCGAAGGTTTCTACGGAGGAGAATGAGAGACTCATAAAGATCCCAGACGCCGGGGAGATAAGAACGGCAGTGTTCTCAATTCATGCTGATAAGGCACCAGGCCCGGACGGGTTTTCAGCGGGTTTTTTCCACTCAAACTGGGACACTATTGGACCGGATATCATAGAGGAAATCCAAGGTTTCTTTGTCACGGCGAAGCTCCCAGCGAAGATCAATGATACCTTCGTCCGATTAATCCCAAAGGTACATAGCCCGCAGACAGTCGCTGAATATAGACCGATCGCTCTATGCAACGTGTACTACAAGATCATCTCCAAGATCCTAACAAAACGACTGCAGCCTCTCCTCTCTTCAATCATCTCGGAAAACCAATCGGCCTTTGTTCCCGGGAGAGCCATATCGGACAATGTTCTCATCACCCACGAAGTTCTCCACTTCCTCCAAACTTCCAAAGCAGAGAAGATTTGCTCAATGGCTGTGAAAACAGACATGAGTAAAGCATATGACAGGCTAGAATGGGAGTTTATCCAACTCGTCCTTGAAAGATTGGGATTCCATCCGACATGGATAGAGTGGATAATGGAATGTGTCTCTTCAGTTACCTACGCCTTCCTCATCAACGGCTCGCCTAGAGGAAGAGTTAAACCGAGCCGGGGTATCCGTCAAGGAGATCCCCTCTCACCATACTTGTTCATTCTGTGTGGGGAAGTACTCTCGGGGTTGTGTAACAGAGCACAAATAGAGGGAGAGATGATGGGTGTCCGAGTGGCACGAGGCAGTCCGCAAGTGAACCACCTTCTCTTCGCGGACGACACTATGTTCTTTACTAGAGCAAATGCGGAAAGCGCAACAGCCCTCAAGCGGATCCTACAGCGGTATGAAACCGCCTCAGGACAGTGCATTAACACTGATAAATCGTCAGTCACTTTCTCCCGTAAAGCACCAGCATCACTGAAATCAAGCATGAAGAATATCTTGAGCATTCAAAAAGAGGGAGGGGTCGGAAAGTACCTTGGTTTGCCCGAGAGCTTTGGACGGAAGAAAAAAGATTTATTCTCGTCAATCATTGACAGAATTGTGGTGAAAGCAAAGGGGTGGTCGAATAAATATCTTACGACAGCGGGGAAGATGGTGATGCTCCAAAGTGTCCTATCTCCCATCCCATCTCACGCGATGTCTTGCTTTAAACTGCCTGTCTCACTATGTAAGCGCATTCAATCAGCTTTAACTGGTTTTTGGTGGGGTGATAAAGATGGGAAGAGGAAAATGGCATGGGTCTCTTGGGAGAAAATGACACAACCAAAGTCTGAAGGAGGCCTCGGTTTCAAAGATTTCCAGAGCTTCAATGATGCGTTCTTGGCAAAACTAAGTTGGAGATTAATTCACAACCCGACTTGTCTCCTGAGCAGAGTCCTGATGGGAAAATACTTTCCGGAGACCTCGTTCCTACAGGCTACACACAAATCAGTGGAATCTCATGGCTGGCAAGGACTCTTGATTGGCAGAGACCTCATTCTGAGCAATGCAGGCTGGGCAGTCGGTAATGGGAAATCTATACTCCTATGGAGTGATCCATGGCTGAGCTGCTCGACTCAGACTAGGCCAATGGGCCCACCTCCAATGACCCAGCTAAACCTCACGGTTGACTGCCTCCTCCTACCTGATGGCTCAGAGTGGAACGTGAACGAAATAAGAAGGTTATTGCCGCATGAAGAGAGCAAGATCCTAAGCCTGAAACCGAGCAAAACGGGGGCGCCGGATAAGCTTATCTGGTTAGGAAATGAGTCTGGAGAGTACAGCACTAAATCAGGCTACAGAATGGCGCTTCGTATTTCAAGGGAGACAATTGAAGAACCGGAAACAGAAAACTTTGACTGGACTGCTGGAATTTGGAAGCTCCACACAGCACCAAAAATCAAGTTATTCCTGTGGAAACTATTTCGAGGAGCTCTCCCAGTTGGCGAATGCCTAGCAATTCGCAACATCACGACAACACCACACTGTAAGAGGTGTAACACCCTTGAATCTATGAATCATCTTTTTCTTCACTGTGGAATGGCACAACGGGTCTGGAAATTGGCCCCTTTCACGCACTGCATTGATACAAGAGGATTGATAGATTTGTCTGGTTGTTGGGATTCCCTCTACAAATCCACTTGCCTTCCACCTACGGGAGTAAGCTCCGGACAACTGGCCCCTTGGATCCTCTGGTTTCTATGGCTTGCAAGGAATGACTACATTTTCAACAATAAGGAGACAACCCCAGAAGCGATCATGACAAAGGCGATAGCTGCGGCCCGGGAATGGCTGACGGAACAAGGAGACAACAAGGGCCCAACCCCTAATCAAGGAACAAAGACTCCAGCCTGCACCAACAATTCTGGCTCAACACTGATACAATCAGACGCGGCGTGGAGAGAAGATCTCCAACTGGCGGGACTTGGCTGGACCTTTAGCGGCCAGGACGTCAGATCATCCTTCCTTGCTCATTGTCATTTCGTCAACTCTCCCATTGTGGCTGAGGGGCTAGCGCTGAGGGAAGCTCTAGCTTGTGGTATTGAAAAAGGCCTCCGACAGGTGCGGTGTGAATCAGACTCTTCAAAACTGATTACTGCAATCAACAAAGGCTCCCCGGTGGCGGAAATCTACGGCATTGTCGCTGACATTCGTTGTTTAGCTTTAGCTTTTGATTCTATCTCTTTTTGCTGGATTCAGCGTAGTAGAAACAAGGACGCCGATGCTTTGGCAAAGCAGGCCCTGTGGAATGAATCCATTGTAATAGCTCCCTCAAACATTGGAGTTTAAAAATGAATGAAAAGTTGGTGTTACAAAAAAAAAAGATAAACACATCCTGAGTGTTTCTACTTGCTTTATCACCTAGAAGAAAGTAAATCAATCGCAATTATAATTAAAGTATAAACGGATTAGATAATTTGGATTTGAATCTCGGCCTTAACATATATTTTCTAATCCGCCGGTGGCTGGTGGCCGGCCATAAAAATTACGCGTTATCATCAAGTAAATTAGAATTTATCCCAATTTAAATTCATGCTTAATTCAACTGAAATCAATCACTGGTATTTTCTTTTGTATGTATCCACAACAATAGGTAAAGATCAAAAGTCTGATAGAGAACTATAAGTAGGTGAAAATGTCGTTTTGACTAAAAGTTACAGAGGAGAACGAGCTGGCCATAGTGCCAGGACTTCTCTTAGATAATACAATTGCAAGACATGGTATTCATGGACTCTACTGGTTACACAGTGTGAATGCGCCTGCTTCCTCCCTCGGTCCGGAATGTAACACCATATATCTAACCCAACCGCTTGTCATGAGCCCTTTACAAGGACTCATGTACGATTACATTCGTCAAGAGTATCCTGATTCTGTTAATCATATCACTAGACCATAGATTTTGTTTTCAGTCTTTACCTTATAAGTTGATTAATATAACGATAGAAAAATAAAAATTACTTTCTTAATTGATAACTATTGTTGTTAATCTTAATGCTTTAACTAGATTTTAATCCGCACGTCTGTGCGGATAATTTTTCATTTTATAAATATATTTGATATTATTACAAATATTTTAAATATATAAATTTCATTTTATTATTATATATTGTGTAACTCATAATTTTATTTTTATATTTCTTATTCGGTATTATTAACATATAGTAATTTGTTTCATACATTTTACTTTGTTATTAATTTTTATTACTTACTAATATATTTTCGAGTTAGGTCTAATAAAATAACAATATAAAATAATCAAATAGATAATCTCTTTTAAAACGTTTTTTCTTTAATTTATACATTTTGCTATAATACATTTTAAAATTTTATTTATTTATATTATAGAAAAGAAATATATTTAAAATAATTTATATTTACATGTTATGTTTAAAAAATATACTTTAACATATATTATTCTAGTATTTAGCGGGATTTATAAGGAAAAACACTATTTTTTTTTTAAATAATATAGCCCTATTATTTTAGACGATTTTATACATAGTAGCATATAACACATTATTTTAGTAAATTTTATTGATATATGATATTTTGGATGTTATGATATTGAGTTTACTTTTTATTTTTAATTAAGATTTCAAAATATTAGATTGCTTTAATTTTTACAACATATATAGTTTTTTTTTCTTGGTGCATTTCAAAAAGTTATTCTTTATTATCTATGATTTTATCTTTTGTAAAATTTGAAATATATTATTTTGGGTTTGAATATTTATTTTCAAAATTTATATTTTGTCAAGAAAACTTTAAAAAATTACACAACTATTTTTCAGTTTGGAAGATTACATGAATTTTGAATTTGTTTTTGTTACTATATTACTACATTATCTTATAAGAATATTTGATTTTTTGGTAATATATTCTATTTTCTTCTCAACATATTTCTTTATAATTAAAAATAATAATTAAAATTTGAGTTTTCATTAATATTTTAAATGAATTACTAAAATTTAATAGTTTTCTAATAACATATTTTTTAAATAGTATATGAACTGAAGGTTATTATATACTATTATATTTGTATATAAATATTTTAAACAATATATTGTTGAGAGTTTAAAAATAAATAAAAAGATAATATATAGTTGTAGATATAAAAGTTGAACATATTTTAATTTTTTTTTTTGACAGCAAGACATTCACAGACTCATATTGACTCTGTAAACCAAATCGGCAACTCCGCATCCATATGAACGATGAAAGACGGTTGTTTCCTAGCACTATGTGCCAAGCTATCCGCCCTTTGGTTCTCCGTTCGGGGAATATGGATGATGTCTGAGTTGAGGAAACTTCTTCGTAAAAGCTTGATATCTTCCAGGTAGGTTTCAAATGCTGGTCATTCTTCTGGTTCCGAAACCATCTTCACCAATTGAGAACAATCCGTTGTAAACGTAACCTAAAACTGTCTTAGGTTGAACATATTTTAATAAATTTATTTTTGTATAAATTTGTTTTTGTTAATTTACCTATTTAACAGAATTTTGTCATATTTAATTCATATAGCACTTCTATTTTTATATAACACAGAATATAATTATAGAATTTATAAAGAATAATATATAATTTTATTTTCTTGTTTTATAATAAAATTTTAGTTAACATTGATTTATAACAATATTATATTACTAAATACGAAATTAATTAATATGTTATTTTATAAAAATATTTAAAATTTTCAGTAAGATTTTGTTAGATTCTTTCTCAACCGATTTTGTTATAACTAAAAAAAATCAAATTTATAGTTGGTTTATTATTAATGTAAATAATCAAATATGTCATATTAACTAATTCTATAAGTGGTTCTACTATGACTTGTTAATAGTAGATAAAAATAGGATCCTAAATTAATAGATTAGATTAAATTCATTTTGATGGTGATGATATGTACAACAACTAAGAGTCTGATTGGTTTCCCCGCTACCACCCGCAAACGCAGCTTTTGCAGTTGGTAGCGGTTGACAGCGTTTCGGAACAATCATACAAACTGTTACAAATCGCTTCAAACCTCTTAAAATCAAAAGTTGGTTCCAGCTAGCGTTTGCAGTTGCGGGTGTAAAAATAAATATAAAATTATTTTCAAAAATATTTTAAAATTATAAAATTTCAAATTTAAAATGGAAATGTTATAAATAAAAATATATATAGATTTTATATATTAATTAAAATTCACAAACAATATCATAATTTGTTTTATAAAAACTTTAAACTAACTATTTATTAGAATTTTTAAACATTAATATACATACATATATAAAGATATACACATATATAAAACGAAATAAAATGTTTTTTAAAAGTTTTATTATAAATTTTCAAAGCAAATTTTATTAAATTCTAAATTTCAACTAATTTAAAATTTTCATAAATAAACATAATATTTTTATTAATCATATTATTTTGATATTTATTATATTTTATTACAATAGTATGTTTTTATACTTTTATAATGTTATAATATATTAATATGGGTAATTTATTATTAAATCGATGCAATATCTTATAATCAATCAGTCCGAAATATCTTGCAAACGCAACAATTTTCAAACGTTGTGCCAGTCATGCAAAACTCTTAATGACGCTTGGAATCACAACCATCCGCACTGTAACCGCTGCGTTTGAACCAGTCGAGCCCTAAGTAAAAAAACAAAGGATTATATCCTCCATCCAAATAAACATCCTAAAATTAAAAAAAAAACATATTAAATAAATTATTTAGATGAAACATTTAAAGAAGTCTGAGCTAATACAATTTCTAACAAAATCACAAGAAAAATTAGAATTTATCCCAATGTAAATGCATGCTTAATTCAGCTGAAATCAATCACTGGTATTTTCTTTTATACGTATCCACAACAATAGGTGAAGATCACAAGTCTAAAGTTCTTTGAATAACCTTTTTATTAGGTAGACTGAGGTTTGAAAATTGCTTCCTAATGACAAAAATATTCGCCATAAAAATTACATGTTATCATCAATTCTATAAAATTATTGATTTTTTTCTCTATTACATAAGTGTAAAAGTCTTTTGTTGTTTTGTTACTTGTAGGCGACACAATCTACTGATTTATCTGAGTTGACCAACCGGTACATTTCTTTAGTTAGTTACTAGGTTACGATCCGCATCTTACACGGAATAAATATTAAATAAATTAGTTTTATGTATTATATATTCATTTATATATTATTAAATAATTCATATATATTAATAATTAAAAACTCAGTAAATATTATGTATATGATTAAATTGGTGCAAACACATAAATATATTTTATTAATTCAAACATATTTTGTTTTCTATTTTATATGATACAAAATTAAGTTTCAATGATATTAACATATATATAAATTACATTTATAATATTGATATCTGTTAAATAATATTTTATACTCATATTGTTTTTTGATCATTTGTATTTTCTGTAACAAAAATTTTGAATCACCGATAACAATTTTTTTTGGTGAGATTTTAATAGTTTTAGTCATTTATAATTTTAAAAACATTATGAAAAGTTTTAAAATTAAATATTAAGTTGTCAATATTTGTTCAAAAAGTTTATCAAACGAAAAATCAAAGAAAATTTCGAAATTAAAATACATATGTATTTTTATATGATACATAATTTATTTTAAACAATATTAATATATTAATATTTATTAACTGAAACTTCTTATTATATAATTTTGTAATCATTTATATCTTGTTATAACGAAAACTTTAAACCATGAAAAATTCAATGTGAGATTTTTTGACAAGTTTAGTCATTTATATTCCTTTTTAAAAATTTCAAAATATTTTATATACATAAAAATCTAAATTTTTACTATATAGTTAATGTGGTTGTTTAATTTATTTTAATATGTTAAAATTATAAAAAAATGATAGAGAATAGACTAGTTTTTATCAAATCTTTATTATTCAAAATCATTAATTGTCATATATAATTTAGCCACATTTGGTAATTCTGTTATTTTTATTTAAGGAAACAATTAAGAACATTAATAATCAATTTATGATTAGTTTAATAAAAGCTTATTATATATTTTGATGGACCATCATATTTTTCTAAGGATTCTAAGAATGATTGCGGTGATGACACGTGGCTACAAAAATGTTATAATGTTTCTCTTTTAATATATAGGGGATATAACGTTAGCCCAACGTGTTGGCTACTTAGAATTTTAGGTGAATGTGTTGTGTATATAATGTGGTTATGTACTTAATTCAACTGAAATCAATCATAAAAATTACACGTTATCAACAATTTGTTCTTATTTTTCTCGTTATCATTTCAATTTTTTATTAATTTTTTTTTGCTACCGTCTTCCTAATTTCTTACTTATTTTTGTAATATTTATTTATCTCTATAAATAGTAATACAAAGCATACAATCATTGAACCAAAAATCTATCTTAGAATTCGTTTCAATCATAATTTTAACTTATTCACTATATTATTTGACTTAAATGCAAAATATTTCTAAATCATAGTTCTTACATGTTCCAGTAAATATAATTCGTCCAATCTTCAAAACCTAATTATTAATAAATCATATATGGACATTAAAAAGATTAATAATTATTATAGATACGGGTATATTTTTATATTAATATGAAATCATTATATTGATTTCTACAAATTGTTTTCTATGCATTATATAAATATAAAAATAATTGATTAAACATTTTTACAATTTCTATAATTTTGAAAATTAACGACCATAAATTATTATTTGTAATATCATTTAGGCTATTTGGCAAGTGATAATAATTATTTTTATACTTACCTTTTAATTGTAGATCTAATTAAATTAATTAAAAATTATAAAAAAATTCCGTTCATTGTATTATATAGTTTATAAATATAAAAAAATTGATCAAACGTTATTTTTTTATATAATTTTAATAATTAGTTACCATAAATAATTATTTGTAATTTAATTTAGATTATTTGACAAGTGATAGTAAATGGTTCTAGATTTATTTTTTATTTTAAATCTAAACTAAAATAAACAAAATTAAAAATTATTGACCAAGTAATTTATAAAAAAATATCTTTAGACTTCATAAATAATCGACATGTAAAAAAAATTCACTTAGGTAACTTCTCCTCTACGTTGCGCAGAAGCTTTATCGGACGTCTGCTTCCCGCTTTGGAACCGGAATCGGAATCAGAACTTTGTGGAATCTTACGGAATCTCCCTTTAAAAACGGTTCTAAAATATTCTCTTTAAAAACACGTTGGAAGCTTACAATTCTGTTTTGGAATCACGCTTACATTTTTAAAAAGAAAACACAATGTTTTATATCAATAGAAATATGAAATTATAGTTTCTAATTTATATGAAATTCAAATTTAATAATTTTGAATAGAGAGAATATAAATATACAAATATTAAAATTAATACTATAAATTATCTTTATGCATTGAGGTTTTTATCAAAGATAAATCATATCTTCAAATATATTATGTCAATCAGTTATAAAGTATTAAAAATAATTAATATAATAATTTATTTTAAAATTATTATAAATGGATAAATGATTTATCTTAAATTTAAATCATATAATTTTAGTTGTAGATTTGTTATAAAATTCTTACATATGTATATATATGTGTATATATATATGGATACGCTTTCAACACGTACCTACTTCTTAATTTTTTTTAAAAAAATTCATTTATGCGCTTCCATACGCTTCCGCTTCTACGTACCCCCGCTTCCGTTTTCATGTTTCTTTAATATATAGGACGATTTCTATTTTTTTATAAATGCTTTATATACGCTTATAAATAATTTAAATTTATGATAAAATAGTTTTGTAAGCCATGATATATAATTTTATAAATGACTTATAAGACATATATGGACATTATAAGACATTAATAATTATAATAATATGTTATATACAAATAAAATGTTTTATATAAGAATATTATATCATTTTATCGATTTCTATATTATTTTATGTAGTATATAAATATAAAAAGAATTAATCGAAACACTTTCTATAAGAATAGGAGGATTTGAGAAATACAAAAAGAATATAACATTTAAATTGATATAACCTTATTCCATGGTAGATTATGTCACAAGCTCATTGTCGGTAATGGTAACGAGAGGAATCTATGTTCGACATGGCAAAGCTCTTCTTCGAGAATTTGCCAATAAGCTTGGGAAATTCAGAATGATCATATATGGTACAAAATAATAGTTCTCTGTTGCAATTGTAAAATTGTGATATGGTATGCCAAAATAGTGTAGAGGTTCAAACTGAGACGATATTTTCATTCAGAAGAGGTTGTTTCAAGGTCGCTATTACAAAATCATGGTCCTACAATCATTTTTAACATGAGAGAACTAATAGACAAAAGTCAATATATTGTCGTTGTTTCCTTAAAAACTTCATGTTCGTTATAAACAAGGACACTTGGCGTGCATGGAGTTAATGATCAAGCTAGAACAAAGGCGAGACGTGAGTAGTATTAGTTGAATTTGTGAGCGGCTAAGAATGTACCTATTGAGTCCAACGGTTCAGATTCATCGCACGACATTTTTGCTAGCTCCCTATTTATCGAGCGAGAGACGACGAAGTCTCCTCAGAGTTGCATGCATTGCACATACATACGTAAGAAGATTATTAAAAATTAACAAACCAGGAAGAACAAGAAAGAAATCGAGATAATGTCGTGGCAAACTTACGTTGATGAGCATTTGATGTGCGATGTTGGTGATGGCCAAGGTCACCACCTCACCTCTGCCGCCATCATCGGCCTTGACGGTAGTGTTTGGGCTCAGAGCGCTAATTTTCCTCAGGTAACTCTCTGTCTCCTCCTTGATCGTCCATGAATGCCTTCCTCGATTCCAACTTGCATAACCGTTTCAAACTATGTTGTAGGCTCTGCGTGTTTAATTAAATATATATAGCAAGTGTATAACTGTATTTGACATTTTCTTACTGGTTATTTCTAAATGTACCAAGTTCCTGATTTTGGATATGGTTAAACAATTGTTTTCAAACAAAAAATAGCTGATGATTTATCCTCTTCAAACAGTTCAAGCCTCAAGAGATGACAGATATCATGAAAGATTTCGATGAGCCAGGCCACCTTGCTCCCACAGGCTTGTTCCTTGCAGGACTAAAGTATATGGTTATTCAAGGCGAGCCTAATGCTGTCATCCGTGGCAAGAAGGTATACTTAGGAGAATTTCCAATGTTTTTTTTTTTTGCATCTGCAAAAATAGTTTAGGGAACTCAAATTAAAAAAGCTAATTTCTGAAAGTTTAGCTCTTTTTTCTCATATACATGCAAATGCAGATGCATATGAAACAATGGATACTCTAAGCTTGAATTATTTCTTTGCTTTTTCATATACATTTAGTACACTTTTTCCATGTAAGCTCAAATATGAAATATTTAAGATTCTTTTTTTGTTAAGTGTAAATGTAAATGGCAAACGCAAAAGGAATTCACAATTGCGTTTGAAGCTTGAAACATGTTATGTAATTCAAAATGGTAAGTTAAATATAAAAATGATCCATGCAAATGCAAACGTAAACACATAAAATGCATTTGAAACAATTCATGCCTAAGATTAGGAGAATCAACTTTTGCAAAGATGGTCAAATATATAATCACTTGATATCTGGTGTTAGGAATTTGGTTTCCAAACTCAAAAACGTTATTAGCGGTTGAGACTTGTGGGATTCTTATTATAACTTGTGCAGGGAGCTGGAGGAATCACGATCAAGAAAACAGGACAATCGATGGTGTTTGGTCTGTACGAAGAACCAGTGACTCCAGGACAATGTAACATGGTCGTGGAGAGGTTGGGTGATTACTTGATCGAACAGGATCTCTGAAGAATGCTCCAGTTCCAGTCCTTTAAACCATTGTTTTACTAAACTTTTTTTTTTGGTTGGTTGTATGTTTTTTTCTAATTTAATTTTGAGTCTTTCTGCTTAAAGTTTAAAAGAAAGTTGAACTTGAGGTTGCAGATAATTACACAAAAGAAGAATCCGAAACTTAAGACTATTTACCTCTGTTTCTTGGTTTCGCAATTAAATTATTTGTTTTGATTTAATTTTCCTTACACTTCTTTTTGCGTATATATATACTCACATGGTTCTGTGAATAATAAGTGAAAAAGTCGGATACGTGAATAATTTTCTTTACATTTGCACATTCTCCATCAACCTTTTTAAGAACTAACCAACCGTGGTTGCAAAGCCTTCTATCAGTTGATGTGCCTACCGCCTCCCAAGTATCATTGATCAGAGATGCCGTAATAACTGTCATCATTCATAGAGTTTTCAAACTCTATATAATCCATCTTGGCGCAGACCTTTACCGAAATGTTGTTGCATCATATTAAGATTCAAACACATTCCATTATCTGGGGCTAAAGTCTAAAGATAATTTCTAATCTACGTTTATATTAGACTCCAAATGTTATTAGAGAAGACATTCTTCTCCAATACACCTTCAACCATTATACTTTGGTGTTTCTAGACATATGGATTTTGATGTGTGGAGTCATCAAAACTATTGTATCTTTATAGTTGAAGATTCTAAATTCAAAACGGCTAAGAGTTGCTTTTTTACTTATAAGAAAAAGACAAGATGATGTTAAAAAAAAGACAAGATGATCATTTTCACTATCTCTAGTTCTCCACTCTTTCTTTCTCTCTTGCTTATAGGAGTTCATGATTCTAACAATATGTAACGCCCCGACAAAGCATCCCCTAACGGGTCTTCACGCTCATTTTCTTGACTTGTGTGTTCCATTCGTCTAACGGTGATGCATTAATTTTTAGAAAGTTCAAAAAACTTTTTTTCTATTTTGCCTTCTCTCCCACAGTGCCACAAATCATTTCCTAGTAACTTACTGTTATTCAACTACTCAATTTTAAGTAAACTTAACTTTAAAAGTGTTTGGATAAAATATTGAAAAGATAAATTTAATTTGGTCATGTATGTCGTCAAATCAATTTTTTTTTTAAAAAATAACCATATGCCAAAAATCAAAATGTTTACAAAGTCTTTGAATCCTTGTTAAAAGAGAAAGAAAGAATAAAGCAGATTTTACATTGTTTTGGTTGAGACAACTGTCACGGTATTACGGTGGAACACTAGACACCGAATTTTATAATACGCACCCAAGACATTTTCATCGACTGATCAATAATAAAAAACTGAATAATTCATGTGATAATTATTTCCCAACTTTTTTTCTTTGAGTAAAAAAATGCTCCTAAATTTGATCATCGACTATTTCCACAAACTTATGAGAGACTGAGTATTTCAAAATCAAAGATCATCTTAATAATCTGGGTTTTTAGTAATTAAACCCTTCAACTAAAGATGAATCGTAAAAAAAACCCTCAACTAAAAATCCAGTGAAATAAACCCTCAACTTATAAACCGTTAACATTTGTTACCCTCCGTCACGGTTTTTTAGACGGAGGGTAACATATGTTAACGAAACTAAAGTTGAGGGTTTATTTCACTGGATTTTTAGTTGAGGGTTTTTTTTACGATTCATCTTTAGTTGAGGGGTTTTATCACTAAAAGTCATTAAATATTATTAAATTATTTATTATCATTTATACATTGTTTTAAGATTTATAAGCCTTTAAAACTAATTTATAAATTTTAATACATTAATATATTTGTATATTAATTTATACATCTGAAATTAATAATTTTTAAAACTACTTACAACTTATTATAAATTTGAAATATTAAATTATTTGATATTTGGCAATAGTGATATAAAAAAATTTGTGTGTTTATATCGTCATTGTCAAATATGAAATAATTTATAGTTTTTAAGTTATATTAAGTCTTAAGTATTCACATCATATATCTGGTGTGAAGAAAAAAAGGCGACGGCGATGGCTCTTTTTTTCTAGGGTTTTCATGTGGCTTCGAGGTTGGGATCCGGGGATCTATGGAGTAAAAAGGATCTGGGAAGATCATTTTCCTGATAACCAGATCGGACAGATATGGAATCAAGAGGAAAATTTGGTAACAAGGTTTATTTGGGATTCGCGAAGGTTCTTCGGGGGCAGAGAAGAATCTGGGATTGACAGTATATGGTTACTCTCAAGTTTTTCGGATTGGATATGGAAATCAAAGGAACGACCAAAAGGGATTCAAGGTACGGGATTCGTTTTCATCAAAACAAGATTCTCCTTGATGATTTACGCGGTTCTAAATCATAAGAGTCAGCTTGTTGGAAAGGGTGGTGACATGAAGAATGGCGAGGGAATTAGAAAGCGGTTGAAGATATATGTTCCTCATCTTGATAATTCTGACTTGATCAAGAGTTACTCAATGACGTTGACCGGGAGGTGTATGAACCCGGAAGAGCAAGATGTTAAGTCGCTGCTCGTGATGCTACCGAAGATATGGAAGATGGAAGAGTGGGTCGTGGGAGTGGACTTGGGACTGGGTAAGTTCCAGTTTCATTTTGACAAAGAAGAAGATATTGTGGCGGTTCTAGAGATGCAGCCGTTTCACTTCGACTACTGGATGCTATCTTTGGCTCGGTGGCAACCAAAGATGACAAGGAACTATCCTTCAGAGATTGCTTTCTGGATCAAGGTATTGGGGGTCCCACTTGAATTCTGGTCAACTTCAACCTTCCAGAGAGCCTACGCCATTGGTGAGACAACGGAGGTGGATTTGGACTATGGCAAGATTCGTGTGGTGATAGATGGCTTCAAGGAGTTGTGCTTTGATTTTACAGAGAGCCTACGCGAGACGAAATTGGTTTATGGGGGTGGTCTTTTATTTCTTTTAATACTTTGCTTTACTATTGGTGACTTAATTGGTTTTAAGAGGGTGGGGGAAGTTGGAGTTGTTATGTTTCTTTCGGTTCTTAACAAGACTTGGAATAATAATGGTTTCTTGAGTTTATGGTGGTTTCTTGGTGTGTACGTAACCGTTTTACATTGCGGAGAGGGCTTGGCTTTTTTGGTTTGGAATCATGGATGTGTGTGGTGGCCTATTACTGGCGTTTTGTTTACTGTACTGACTCTGCATTGGTGTGAAAACCTGATACACTTATGGCCTTTGCGATTGAGGAGATGGGAGTTGAAAGGTATATTCCGGAATATAGTAAATGCATTTGGTTTCTTTGCTTTGGGGATTACATATGGTTTATCGGATCAATATAAAGAATACTATATAACATTTGATACGAATGGTGGGTTATATTTATTGGTGGCACAAATTTTTCCAGAGCACAAGTGTTTTATAATTCTACTCTATCTTTTTGATTATTTGTTATGGTGCTGGGGAAACACTTGGCAAGTTATTGGTTCTGGATTAAATGGGCTTAATGAGTCATATTCTCAAGATAATGGGTCTGCAACGGACCTATATGTGTACCGCAAGGTTGGGGTTAAAAATAGTACGTATTATAGTTTAATCGGCCTTTTGTATGTACGTATTCTGAAGATTGAAAAAAGGAATAATGGATTTCAATGGTGTAATGCTGTTCCTAATGGGGTTGATCGTGTATCTCACAAGATTGATTGTGATTTTACTGGTCTTCGGAACCTTGAGAATCTAAGATTGCTGGGTATCATTAAACCCCGATCTTCTGGCTCGAAAGAGCAATACAAGCAGGTTTATATATGAAAATATTAAGTTGGAATTGCAGAGGTCTTGGAAGTCATTGGACAATAAGTTATCTTCGGGAAACATGGCATAAACATAAACCAGATTTTTTTTTTTTTTATCAGAAACGAAACAGGATTTTGGATTTGTACAAGGATTTCAATCACATTTTGGTTATGATAGTTTGGTTACGGTGGATCCAATTGGGAGAAGTGGCGGTTTAGCGCTTTTTTATAATAATGAGTACCAGGTTAAAATATTATATTCTAGCAATAGAATGATAGATGTCGAGGCGGTGGTTAATGGGAAACAAGTATTTCTTACTTTTGTATATGGAGAGCCGGATCAAAGCTTAAGAGAACATGTATGGGAAAGGTTAACCCGATATGGTTTAGCTAGATCGGAGCCCTGGTTTATTATAGGAGATCTAAACGAGATTACTGGAAATCATGAAAAAGATGGGGGCTCTTTAAGATGTGCGACTTCCTTCATTCCTTTCAACAATATGATAAGGAATAGTGGACTATTAGAATTTCCGGCCCGTGGTAATAAAATGTCATGGCAAGGACGGAGAGGTAAAGGGAAAGGAGCTGTAACGGTCAGATGTAGACTGGATAGAGCCTTGGCTAATGAGGAATGGCATACACTCTTTCCATTTTCTTATACAGAGTATTTGAGGATGGTGGGATCGGATCATCGACCGGTGATTGCTTTTCTGGAAGATAAATTATCAAGGAAAAAAAGAGGACAGTTCAGGTTTGATAAGCGGTGGATAGGCCAGGAGGGTTTTATGGAATCAATTGTGTCGGGGTGGACAGGAAATCAGGAGGGCCAATCAGGGGATTTTATTGCCAAAATTAATAATTGTCGACATGAAATATCTTCATGGCGGAAATACAATCAACCTTATGGGAAGGAAAATATTCAGAATCTTCAACAAGCTTTGGAAGATGTACAAACAGATAACAATAGATCCCAAGAGGATATTATTGAGATTTCCAGGAAATTACAGGAAGCCTATAAGGATGAGGAGGAGTATTGGCATCAGAAGAGCCGAAATATGTGGTACTCATCTGGGGACCTGAATACTAAGTTTTATCATGCTCTGACAAAGCAACGGCGGATCCGAAATAAAATAGTGGGCCTCCATGATGAAGCAGGTAATTGGATCACAGATGAGAACGGTGTTGAGAAGGTGGCGGTAGATTATTTTGATGGTTTGTTTAATTCTACTAATCCTACGGAATTTACTAGTTTCCTGGAGGAGATAGGACCATCAATTTCTCCTCAGATGAATCAAAGGCTATTGCGGGTAGCAACGGAGGAAGAGGTGAGACAAGCTTTATTTATGATGCATCCAGAGAAAGCACCAGGACCCGACGGAATGACAGCTCTCTTTTTTCAGCATTCATGGCATGTCATTAAAAAGGATGTGGTTGAGCTGGTGAATAATTTTTTGATAACAGGCGAATTGGATTCAAGGCTGAATATAACTAATATTTGTATGATACCAAAAGTAGAGAGACCGACAAGGATGACGGAACTGAGGCCGATAAGTCTTTGTAATGTGGGCTATAAAATAATTTCGAAGGTTTTGTGTCAAAGGCTTAAAAGTTGTCTTCCCAGACTTATTTCAGAGACACAATCGGCTTTTGTGGCAGGAAGGTTAATTTCGGATAATATTCTTATCGCGCAGGAAATGTTTCATGGTTTGAGAGCTAATAAGTCTTGTCAAAATAAGTTTATGGCAATAAAAACAGATATGAGTAAGGCATATGATCGGATAGAGTGGAATTTTATTGAGGCTCTCCTTCACAAAATGGGTTTTGATCCTCATTGGATCAAATTAATGCGAGAATGTGTCTCTTCGGTTCAATATAGAGTGCTTCTCAATGGGCAGCCACGAGGTCTTATTATTCCCCAGCGGGGATTACGTCAAGGGGATCCTTTATCCCCTTATTTATTTATTATGTGTACGGAGGCGTTAATTTCAAATATCAAAAAGGCGGAGCGGATGAAACAATTAACCGGTATGAAAGTGGCAAGAGCTTGCCCTACCATCTCTCATTTGCTATTCGCAGATGATAGCTTATTCTTCTGTAAGGCAAACAAGGAAGAGTGTCAGACTATACTCAGGATTCTAAAGGAATATGAGACTGTCTCTGGACAACAGATTAATTTCCAGAAATCCTCAATTCAATTTGGACATAAGATTGATGAAGATAGTCGTCAAGAATTGAGGGATATCTTGGGAATTCAGAATTTAGGTGAAATGGGATCTTATTTAGGCCTGCCAGAAAGCCTAGGAGGTTCTAAGGTACAAGTGTTTGGCTTCGTACAAGATCGGTTAAATAATAGGGTTAATGGATGGACTTTTAGATTTTTTACTAAGGGTGGCAAGGAGGTGATTATTAAATCGGTAGTTACGGCTTTGCCAAACCATGTGATGTCTGTGTATCGGCTACCGAAAACGACTGTGAAGAAGCTAACGGGTGCTGTTGCGCAGTTTTGGTGGAGCCCAGGAGGTAGTACAAGAGGTATGCATTGGAAATCATGGGATAAAATGTGTGTCCATAAGGATAATGGTGGTTTAGGTTTTAAGGACTTGACTGATTTTAATACGGCAATGCTTGGGAAGCAATTATGGCGACTGATCGAGAAGCCAAATTCTCTTTTTTTCTCGAGTTTTTAAAGGACGGTATTACAGGAATGCTTCACCCCTGGATCCGATTCGTTCATATTCCCCGTCATATGGCTGGAGGAGTATTACTTCTGCTAGATCTCTGGTTTGTAAAGGACTAATTAAAAGGGTTGGAACAGGATCATCTATTTCAGTATGGAATGATCCCTGACTCCCATCCACTCGCCCGAGACCAGCTAACAAAAACCTTCATAATAGTTACCCGGAACTCACAGTGGATTCTCTCATTAATCCGGAATCCCGAACATGGAATTTACAGGCAATTAGGGACTTGGTGGATCCACACGATGCAAAAATAATCGAAAGTATACCATTGAGTAGAAATCGGATGGAGGATAGGAATGGATGGCATTTCACCAAGAATGGAAAATACACGGTACAATCAGGGTACCAAGTGGAAAGGATTTATCCTGATAAGGAAAAACCACCAGAATTTTATGGTCCCAATGTTGATATACTCAAAGCTTTTTGCTGGAAAGTGAGGTGTCCTCCAAAGTTAAAACATTTTTTATGGCAGTTGATATCAGGTTGTATAGCGGTAACGAAAAATCTAAAAGCAAGAGGAATACAAGGAGATACTTGCTGTGCACGGTGTGGCGATACAGAGGAATCAATAAACCATGTGTTTTTTGAATGTCCCCCAGCTCGTCAAGTCTGGGCACTTTCTAAAATCCCATCAAACCCGAACTTTTTCCCTATTGGCTCTCTTTTTGCTAATATGGACCATCTATTTTGGAGAGTTAATCCAAAGATGGAGGATCATCAGTTTGCATGGATATTATGGTATATTTGGAAGGGTCGGAACAATAAAGTATTCAGTAATCTTGATATTGATCCCAGGGAAACACTTCGACTAGCAGAAGTAGAATCAATACTTTGGGCGGAGGCACAAGTTAGTAACAACGGGTGTGCACATGAAATACAGGTCAGGCCTAACTTAGGAACCACAGGAAGATGGTGCTTCACAGATGGTTCATGGAAAGATAAGGATCTATTTTCAGGGCAAGGTTGGCTCAGTACATTACCAGGATATGATGGTTTACTAGGGGCAAGGAATGTAAGGGCATGTATTTCACCGCTTCATTCGGAGATGGAGGCATTAATTTGGGCAATGGAATGCATGAGAAATTTAAGACAGTTTCAGGTTACGTTTGCAACGGATTGTTCTCAATTGGTGAAGATGGTTTCGGAACCAGAAGAATGGCCAGCATTTGAAAGCTACCTAGAAGATATTAAGCTTTTGAGAAGAAGTTTCGTCAACTCAGATATTGTTCATGTACCTAGGGCGGAGAACATAAGGGCGGATAGTTTGGCACGTAGTGCTCGGCAACAACCGTCTTTCGTCGTACACATGGATTCAGAGTTACCACCTTGGTTTACAGAGTCTATATGAGTCTGTGAATGTTTTTTGCTGTCAAAAAAAAAAAATTAAGTCTTAAGTAGTGTCGAGATAATTCATCCATGAAGTCAATCTTTCTATTTAGAGTATGACGCACTTTTTCCTATTTTCATGATTTCTGTCATCCGTTTCATACTTCTCCCCCTCCAAAATAATGCATGATTATTTTTACTCTCATTGATTTATGAATAACTACATTATATTTTTATTTTCTTGATCAATAATATATTTGAAACATAAAGTAATACAATAAATCAAGAACAATATAGGAAAATAGGAAAGTATGAGCCTGATGACGAAAATAATGAAAATAAGAAAAAGTACGTCATACTCCAAATAGAAAGATTGACTTCATGGATGAATTATCCTCAACACTACTTAAGACTTAATATAACTTAGAAACTTTCAATTATTTGATATTTGAAAATGACGATATAAACACACAATTTTTTTTATATCACTATTGTCAAATATCAAATAATTTAATATTTTGAAGTTATAATAAGTTGTAAATCGTGTTGAAAATTATTAATTTAAGATGTATAAATTAATTTTATAATAGATTAATATATTAAAAATATAAATTAGTTTTAAAGGCTTACAAATCAATCTAAAACAATGTATAAATGGATAATAAATAACTTAAAAACCCTTTAATGACTTTTAGTGATAAAACTCCTCAACTATTTTTGAATCGTAAAAAAAACCCTCAACTAAGTTTTCAACATTATAAACCCTCAACTTATAAACCGTTAACATATGTCACCCTCCGTCACGGTTTTTTAGACGGAGGGTAATATATGTTAACGGAACTAAAGTTGAGGGTTTATTTCACAGGATTTTTAGTTGAGGGTTTTTTAAAACACTATAATTATTGAAAGTGATGGGGCAGATGTAAATGCAATGTTGGGTGTCACGCAATAACATAATTGTGATCTGCAAAGAGAATATCCACTCTGTATTCGGAGAGAATAGAGAAGGAACGAATGGTGGGCACATTATGGCATCCCTCAACTTCTTTTTGTGCCGAATAACTGAAAAAAATCAATAATTCAATCATGTTTACAACTCATTGTCTAAAATAATATATTAAAGCCAAATTAATGGATACTCCATTTATTTCCGAAAGTAAAATTTTCTAGAGTATACACGCTTATTAAGAATTGGGTTAATAAATGTTTATAATTTAATTTATTTTTTACTTTATTATACAATTTTCAATAACTTTCCAGCAATGAAATTTAATCAATTTAAATATTCTCAATTAAGGTTTTTCGGAAGTATTAAAAATTACCTTAACAATATATCAAATCTATATTTGTGGAACAAAAAAAATCTAAAAAAATCTAACTTTCGGAATGGAGGAAGTATTAATTATTATGCGTAGTTATATGATATGAGTCACTGCGTTTACTCAGTGCAAGCAACTCGAAGTAATTTCGGTTTCACTTGCAGTTAACCAAAATATAAATCATGGATTATCGTATAGAGACTATATGTATGCACATCATGTATTTCTCAAAACATTTGAGCTGCTTTTAAATGTCGTTTTAACATAATTAACCGCCTCTGAATGATTCAGAATGGTATATATTGTTTCAACACAATTTGAGCTATTGGAACAAGCATGCCTGGTAAAGTGGTAAAGCATGAATGATAATGATGGGCACCCGACTTTTTTTTGCTAAACTGTAAATATCATATAATGAATAAAAGATTTTACAAAGTAAGATCTTTGTTCTGAACCATCTTGGTAAAAAAGAAGAAAAAACAAGATGGATAACCAGTGCCGTGCGAAGGTCTACAGGGGCTCGAGGCAAATATAAAAAATGGGCCTTTTTAATCAAAAAATATAAATTGTCTATACAGAAAAATATATATACCTTAATACAAGAAGAGATGGTGATGATTAAATAAAAAGAGACATTCTGCTTGTTGACAGAAGCACACAACAAGGAACCAAGAAGAAAGAGGGTGGGATAATGCTTGAGAAATAAGTTATACATACAACTTAAGAATATATATAGATAATGTATAAAGTAGTTGCGATTTTTATTCTCTTTCTATTTAGGAATTTTGATATAACGAAAAAGATTTTCCTTTTTAATTTTGGAAAGTTGACAATAAAACAAAATTAACTTTTTCTGACAAAAGCATGTTAATTAAATTTTTTACCTAAAACCACTATGCTACACCAGATTTTTGAAATTATGGGGCCCTAAAATTTCTATATATTCTGGAGGCCTGAGACAAAAGCCTTTTTGGTTATACCTTAAGCACGCCTATGTGGATAACATAATAGAGAGTCTCCTAAATCCCTTATCTCAGCCACATGGTCATAAGGAAGCTAAATTTCTTTCTCAGTCTTCTTGCTGAGATGATGTTCTTTATCTCCTTGTTAATGCTTCGGAAAACAGAATTGGCCGTGATAGATTCCTGATTACGCATAAGGTTGTTCCTCTGCTTCCAAAGGTGGTAGATTACTGAGTGGGTTGCTAGATTCCTGATAATGATGGGCACCCGACTTGTTTCAAGTGTGACTTCATCGTGCATTTAGCTCATATTAGCTAGTTCCAAGCGATCGCATTTTCGGCATATGTACCTTTAGAATATTTGATGCAATAAGTCAGTCACCATAAGAAGATCCTGGTTGGGTTTGATACAAGGTGTCACTATCTAAATTCATTAATAACAAATTTAACCCGACTATAAAATTTTAAATATTTTGTTTAAATTTATCACATACGAACATCAATCAAATTCAAAACATAGAAACTATACAGTAATATAGAATTTTTTTTAAAAAAAAAATCTAAATAACGTTTTCAGAAACAGCTTATTATACAATTAACTAGTGTATGTATGTTAACTGATATTTTCCGCTACTCAGCGAATACTTTGATTTCTCTATATATATTTTTCTTCCCTTTATTAAATTTATAAAGATTCTCAACTTATACCATTTGTGCCTAAATTTGTTTCTATATCTTCGTGCATATCTACTTATTAATGTTTTCAATTCCTATTTCCCATTCTAATTTTCTACAACTTTTTTATAGTAAAAATATATCCCTACAACATTTTGTATATTAAGAATACATAAAGTATTAAATATTTTTTAAAAAAATTCTTCAAGTAATAATAACTATATTTTTAAACTATAATTAATTTGATTTGAACACAAAAAATAGTTAAAAATTAAGCAGAAAAATATTTCTTATGTTTAGATTTTTTTCACAAAAATAGATGTGAATGCTTTTACAAATTTATTATTAGTAATAATAAATAGTAAATTTTTAAAAGATAATTAAATTTAGGGCAATTCTCCTAAATAGACCATTTAATTTTCAAGTTTTGGTCACAAAAATAAATTACAAGGAGAAAAATGACTAAAATATTTCATTTAATAGGTAAAAAAACCATAATACCCTAGATATATAAAAAATAAAAATTAAAATTTTTTTTATATAGTTTTAGATTATATGTTTTCAAATTCAAACCTTTTTATAATTTTTTTTTTAATTTTGAATTGTTTTTTTTTGTTTTTTTTTTCAGATTTTCTTTTCGTAATTCGAAAATACTTTTTAAAACTATTTTTAAAATTTTATTTTAAATTTTTAATATTTATTTTTTATTTTATAAAATTTTAAATTTCAATCTCAAATCCCCACTCCTTAACTCTAAATCTTAAAGTTTTAATTAATTAACCATATGAGTATATGTGTACATTTTCCTCTTTAATGAAACATTTTGATCATTTTAATCAATACTATTAAATTAGGAACATGACCTATTGATATATGTTTAGTCCAACTTAAAATATAACTGCATCTAATTGATTATCTAAATATATGATATAACCACCTTGATAAAATAATTTATAACTTCTACTTTCATTCCAAAATTTTTGGATCCAATTATGTCATATACGAATGTTACTAATAGAATAATTTTGTAACTACTTCTCAGATCAGAGTGATCCACTACTTTCAATATTACAAATTGTCGACGATGAAGTCCAATAAATAAATATTATGTCATTTGGAAACAGTAATATTGATACTATACTTTAATAAATATTATTTTCACCACACAAATTAATGGGAATGAACTAAGGTTTAATTAATGTTTTAAACACAGTCTAGATGTTGAATCTAATTATTTTCCGGTCATTGAGTTATTAGATTGAGGGCATAACTGGTTCAAACGCAGCGTTACGGTTGCGGGAGTTTGCGGATGCGGGTGGTTACGGTTACTAGCGGGTTTAAGAGATTTGTACAACTGGTTATGCGGTTAGAAATTGGTGCGTTTGCGGGATACTTAAGACTGGTTAACTGTCAAATGCAACAGCAGTTAAATAATAAATTAACAATATTTATATTTTATAAAATTATAAAAATATCAAAAATCATAATATTATAATAGATATACAAACTATATTTAGAAAGTTATGGTATCATTTTTTTTAAATAAAAGAAAATATTTTTATTTAAAATTTTTATAATATTAATTCAAATATAATAGATATATTTTAGTATTTTTATAATTCCAATTTAATTTTTTATTGAATAATTTAATTTTTGTATTTATATTGTTTTAAGAAAAAGAAAAAAAATAAGTATCCTCCTGCAACTGTCCGCAACCGCAAACGCTACCTGGAACCAGCTTTTGAATTTATGAGGTTTGGAGCGGTTCAAAGCAATTTAAAGCGGTTTGAGTGATTGTTGTAAAACGCCAACAACCGTTACCAACTGCAAAAGTTGCGTTTGCGGGTGGTAGCGGGGAAACCAGTCATACCCTCACTGTAGATGACTATGTCAGTTTTTAATTTATTTTAAAATATAATTATAAATATATTAATATTAAAAATAAAAGAAAATCCCATGTTTAAAAACATAGTAAATTTTTAATTTTCAAATTATTTCTTTTTTATTTCACATAAAAATATAATTTAAACAAATTTTATAACAAATTAAATTTTAAATTTTAAAAATGATAATTTAAACAAAATTAGATTATATATCAATCACCCATAAGCTCTCCCATAAGTTCAACATGCATGCTCTGGTTTTAGCAGTTTTTGTGGGTTATCAAGTTCTTAATTGATGGATATTTTTTGAAACACAAACCGGATTCAAAAATAAAAACAACAAATGACATATAAATTTTATAATACATGAACAAATACTTAAATTTAACATAAAATTACTTATGTTTAAATCTTTGGTTAAAACCCCAATAAATATTTCAAATATCTACAGTATTTTAAGCATTTTGGATTACCGTTGCCGCTTTAATGGGTTTGTGTACAAAACTCTGGAGCCACAACCTTATTTTAAATTATGATTATAGTTTTTCGGTTGTATCTAAAACTAAATTTCTTGAAATAATACGGAAAAATTGAAACAAAAGATATACCCGCCCTTTAAAGGGCGGGTCAAAATCTAGTTTCTCTTAAATTTATTGAGTTATCAGTTGTTGAATTCTATTAGAAATTTAAAATAATAAAATATAAGAGATTTATGATAGAAATTTAATGTACTTGTATAAAAAATAATAATTTGTGAAAGGGAGAGAATATAAATTTGAACCACAACATTTCCTAGTCTGCGATCAAAAGCTCACATCGAGGGAGAAGTGGAGAAGTCTTTCACAGCAAAAAAAAAAAAAAAAAAGAAAAAAAAGTAAAAACCCCACCGGAGAAAAAGAAGAAGATGTCGTGGCAATCGTACGTTGATGACCACCTTATGTGCGATGTGGAAGGCAACCACCTCACCGCCGCCGCGATTCTCGGTCAAGACGGCAGTGTCTGGGCTCAGAGCGCCGATTTCCCTCAGGTTTCTCTCTCTTCTCTGATCATTGGGGTCAGATTCAGCCGTCTTTTCGGTGATTTTAGATCTGAGAAATCTCGGATCTGATTTCGATTTCACCATCTCCGGAACCTGATGAGAAAATCGATCTGCTTTTCTGGATCAGTAGATTGAGTTCAACCTAGGGATCTAGAAGATCCCCATGTGTTTATCTGATAATCTAATGTGTGTTTACAGTTGAAGCCTGAAGAGATCAAAGGAATCACCACGGACTTCGAGGAGCCTGGGTTCCTTGCCCCAACCGGTCTATTTCTCGGTGGAGCCAAGTACATGGTTATTCAAGGTGAACCAGGAGCTGTCATCCGAGGCAAGAAGGTAACATTATTCTTATCTATTAACCCTTACTTGTACATAATCTTATGATAGGAATCAGAATTCATTTTACAATAATGTGAATCTCTATGCAGGGACCTGGAGGCGTTACTATCAAGAAGACGACTCAAGCCTTGGTCATTGGCATCTACGAGGAGCCCATGACTGGAGGGCAGTGCAACTTGGTTGTGGAAAGGCTCGGGGATTACCTCATCGAGTCTGACCTCTAAATTTTCAGTTTCAAAGTCTTCTTTTTAACTAAAAAATGCTCTTTGTCATTGTGATTGAATCGTTGTGCTATCAAAACGCAAATCAATTTGAAGCCTTGGAACCAATTTCTTGTTGTTGGTCTTTGTTACTGGGTTTGTGTCTCTTATGTAATGGCATTTGGATCATCTTTTTTTATCCCTTCTTATGTATTGTGTTTTTTCTTTAGATTTTTATTTCTCCATAGTTTTGTTTTTCTTAAATTGATCTGCGGTAGGTTTACGTTTTGTGGTTTTGAACATTTCTGTGTACAATGCCACATAAAAGAACGTTTGTAGAAAGATGAATTTACGTAAAGAAAATGTGATGTAGAAATAGTTTAGGAACTTGGACTTTTTAGACTGGGTTCGAAACTGGGAAGGATAAGAGTCCTTCGATACTATTTTGTTTCTTTTCATAGCATCGTAGTAATAAACAACGTAGGGACAGCCAGAGGCAAACGCTAGTTCTTCGTCACCATTAGTGCCCATTAAGTACCAGATTCACGTTTGAAGGAAGAAACACAGTAGTTTTCTCTGTCCATTTTTGCTTCTTGACATTTTCAAGAACCCACAAAGTCGCAAAATCTTCATTAGGCATGATCTGCCTTATAACCCCTGTTCGGAAACTCGCTAGCCTCTAGTTGGACGGTCGGGTTGGGCCTAGCGCCGAAAGAGAAAATCGGAAATTAATCGGAAATTATGCAGGGTGGAATTTTAAAATTCTTTACTATGTTATAAAACATGTTAATCTTTAATTGTGTATAACATTAATACATTTCTATGTTTAAGATTGTATAAAATAAACAAATAGAATATATAAACTTAATATAGTGTACTTTTCATTAAAAGTATGAATATAAATGATTTTTATAAAATTTTAGATCAAATAAATAAATAAAAATATTATTAAAAAAATATATAGATTAGGCGGCCGCCTATGCGGCTAGACTGTCATTTAAGCGGTCTAGACAGAGAAAATCGGATATCCGATTTTTTAAACCGGTTGGCATAAATCAAAGCGGAAGAGTGACGCGTAGCGTCTAGGCGGCCTATTTTTAAAACAGGGCCTACAACTTACCATTGTGGTTGATGAGATTTTTTAAAATCTTTTTTGGTGTTTCAGTGGTACATCATTCTTCAGATCCATCATCAAAACTCACAATTCTCTTGCCTCTATACTGTTGAGTTATATAATACACAATTTCATTGATGCATTGCATACTCCCTTGCCCAATGATCGGTCGGCCGTTCTGAACACTGCCGGCTAAAATATTCACATTGGTCTTCAAAATTTTTAAAATTATCTCTATAATATTATTTGAGAAGTCACTTTCCTAGGTATCACGCTCACGTTAATTCTCACGGTGGTTGATTACTATGATAGCCTTAATGAATTCAAAAAAGCATTTAAATACTATTATTTACTTTATAAAAAAATTCAAATAAAAATATAAAATAAAAAGGAAATATTTATAAAGTTTAAGAAAAAAAAATGAAAATATATGTATATATAATATGATTTCATAATAAAAGGAAAGTTCACAAAATAGTAAAATATCATTTAAAATATATTTTTAAATATATAAAATATACTTTTGAAGTAATAAAATACTTTTCTTATATCTATATATTCTTATATGAAAACAAATATTTGTATATAATGTGATTTTATAAAAAAAAAGTTCACATAGATGATCTTAATATTAGAATAAAAAAATATTTTTCTTTTAAAATATAAGTTTACACAATGCAAATATGTATATTTACAAAGTAACTAGATGAGCACGGGAATAAATATAAAAATAATTAAATTATAATATTGATAAATATTTTCTCTTGGTTGTTTATAAATTTTAGGTAATTTTGTAATTTTTATGTATCATAAATAAAAAAATGTACTAAGTGTCTTTATGTTTTCATCTTAATTAGATATGTGAAAATTAATAAAGTAGTACTCTCTTCACCTCTATTGTCACCTTTTTTGAGTAAAAAGGATAAACTCGGTTACATCACTTTCTATTTTTTGTTAGATATTGATTTCAAAAAGTGACATATCTTGAACCTATATATATCGTCTGTTAAGGCACGACCAATGTGATTAACTGATCCTCGAGTTCCGAAACTAAAGAAAAGCAGCAGAGATTTTGAGAGAAATCGCATACCGATATAGAAAGGTCCGATGCCGACGCCGGGTTTGAGGAAATCGGATTGAAATGGAGTGTTATTAGTTGTTGAGGAGATGTATCTCACAGTAGAGCCTCTCCAGTTCTTGAGGACTATGCAAGAAGTCATAGAGCTTTACTTGGTTCCATGCTACTTCGGTATGTGAGATAATCCCCCTTTGATTTTATCCATTTACCCATGTGAATTTTGATCATATAGATTAGGATTTAGCCATGTTTAGGTTGCATTTTGCATACATGAGTCCTTATCAGGTATTGGAGTACTATGCTGACCCGGGAGATTAAGTGAATCTCAAGTGATCCGGAGAGCAAGATAATCGGTAAGCAAGATAATGAGGCAGTTGAAACTATTTTCTTTTCTGAGACCATTGGTGAATTTGTTTTGATCACTTGAGATTATACTCTATAGGCTTGAAAGAACTCATCGTCTACTCCAACATCGACTTCTGGCAGAGATTTTGAGAGAAATCGCATACCGATATAGAAGCTCTATGACTTCTTTCATTAAGGTAGGATTGGGTCACTGCGGATGAGATCTCGGTAGACGATGAAGCTCTCCGGCGAGGTGACGACTTAGGAAAGAAAGCGATGGTTCTTGGTTCTCAGTTCGCGTGTCTAGGTTTTGAAGTGTTTTAAAGTTGGAGGAGATCTCGAGGTTCGATGGAACTCTCCGGCGTGATGACAGTGCGGTACTCTTTATTGTAGTGAACATTCCTGTTGATTTGAGATGGTGCGTCTAGACGACGATAATGGTAATGAGCTTTCCCTCCTTTTGATTTGATCATTTGAATCTGACAAGAAACAACTTTCAACAGGAGCAAATCAAAACTTACATAGTGAAAACAGATTGGCTTTCACAGTAAGCATGTGGATTTCAGACATGTGGTAGAATTTTAGTGTGGAAAATTCAATCGAAAAGATCAGATATCTAGAAAGTCTCCAAAGGCAGCTGTTGTCGCAGATTGTGAACTCATCTCTTATAAAAGCAGGATTTGCTTTTGTTTGTTTTCTTTCCAAAGTCTTTTGGTTACAAGTTTGGTGTATTCTTATGGCAGGCTTTTTGATTCAAGAAGGAACAGCGACAACGCTTCTCCAAGGTTCCATATTTGTTCATCGCCTTAACACTTTTAAACATATGCTGAAAGAGGGAGCTGTTTACAAGCTCAGTAGGTTTGATGTTACCTGAGGAAGGTAACTGAACTGATACCATTTTATCTTTGCATAATCAGCGAATAAAACTGGTGTCTGAGACACTACTCTTATTGACTTTCAAGAGGTAAGAAACTATCTTTACATTGCTTCTTCCATGTTCTTACTTACCCTCAAAATGATTTTAGGGAAACTCTATCCTCTAGCTTCATCAAGAACGTTTGAATCTACTGCTTGCTTTAGCCAAAGAATATGATGTCAACAGAGAGCAAGTCTAGAAATTCATTAGGCAATATCTTGGGGTTGAGGATGCACCCAGTAAATCTTTTGTTTTTGTATTTTGATTGATATTCTTCAATATATTTCTCTAGATGAACGAACCCTCTTTAGGTGACGATGGAGAGGTTCATTCTACAGATAATGAGGCTTTATCTATTGTTTCCTATCGCATTGAGTGGAATATGAGACATGCTCTGAAGCCTACATATGAAACTCTCTTTGAGATGTTAAAATACTCTTCCTGGAGGGTTGCATTTTTTGTCCATCCTATGTGTTGATCTTCATTAGTCATACTACAGATGTGGCTTACTCCTGCTTCTTTAAAGCTTGATCAAATCACTTGGGATGATCATGATTCCTTGCTTGAGAAAACTGTTGCTAATGAGATATGTGAAAGTATTTTCTATTATAATAATATCCAAAACAACTTCGGTTTCTTATCTAACATTCTCTTATTTATAAAGCGGTGCAACAAATCAGCAACATCTTCGATCTTAAAAAAGATTTGGAATAGGGCCTCGATGCTTTGGTTATTATCATCCATCTATTCATGGTTAGTTTTATACGCATGTTTCTTTGATCGTCACCAGTTTAGCCCTACTGCAACTTTTGCATTACATGTTTACCAACTCTTTCATATACTATGTATTTCTCCTTTTAACATACAGTCTAACATCTTATAATGCGTTTGGACAGGCGGGGACAACAACCTAGGTGACGATACGCCAGGAGCCTCATGTGTGTCCTGCATCTGCTCAAAAAACCATAAGCTGTCTGCAACTGATCAGGCCACCTGCAGTGGTGGCTTCTACTTACTGAAACAACAGGAACTGAGGAAAACACAGTCGGGAGCTCAGCAAAGGAGCCACATGTTTCAACAACAGAGAGGGAGCTTAAGAAGGAACACAAAGCATAAATGCTGAAGATAGCCAAGTGAAGACTCTTCCACTTTCTCGCAAGCTTTTTTTTCATTTAGTGTTTTTAAAGAAAATATTTATGGTTCTACTTTCACATTTCCTATATTCTAAATCAATAAAAGAATATTTCGTCTTAATCCATCTAAGTCTTGGTTGACATTTGTTTCTAAGCTCTGGGTATTAACGTATTTAGATAACTTTTGCTGGTGACAAAAAAAAAACAAAACACACTTGGATATTAAACTCTGAGAACAACTACTCGGATAAGAAAGGGGCAACTAAAGACAAAGTCTAAAACGTGTATAAGTTTGTATATAACGCTTTTTGTTTAAATTTTAACTAAATGAACTTTGTTATTATTATTGGTTATTTATTCTATTTTATTGAATCAATTAGTCACAACCACTTACGCTATTCCATTTTGAATTAATCAATATCAAAACAAAATCATACCTTATAGTCGCTAACAAAGATCTATCGAAAATGTATTATTCTTTTTCAACATATTTTTATTTTCGTATTTTAAACATATTCTATTTACTAAAACGATTATAACATAAATTATAAATTTATATAAGAATAAAACATATAAACCTGGCGCGTAGCGCCGGAATACCACTAGTAAGATATAAATTACCAAGTGATCAAAAACAAGCAAAGTCTTATGTCTTTCATCTAGCGATTTAACAAACAAAAAAGGTTGCAATGATAAGGGTTTATGAGTGAATAAATCTACCATTTTTTCACTCGTCTTCATCGATGACCTTGGTGCCCAAACCAGACAATCCTTCAGCAGGAATCTCAGCGACAGTGACGAGAGAGTAAAACTCCTCCTTGGCGTCTTCATCATCATTTCTCTTACATGCAACATAGACTCTGACTCTCCTAGGAGGACCACGGATTCCCCTGCTCCATATCTGCTTGTTGAGCTTAACATCCACTCTAACATCCTTTGTTCACATTGCTTTCAGTGCAAACTTCATAATCTCTTTGATGACATTGGGTGCCTTCTTCTTGAATGTGCTGCGTACATATATTTATAATCGATCGAATCAATCAGCATCTGTAAAACCCTAACGAAAATGTACATGGAGCAATAAGGAAGGAGATGATGTTAATGGCTCTTCCTAATAATCTTCTTCTACAAACAAAGAGATGTCACAACATTTTTATCAGCTATGAAGGCGCCTGTGGACACTACAAGAAAAAAAACTTTTATTAGCGGACGAAAAACGCTATCTAACGATACGATAGCGGTTTATGAAGCGCTGTATCATCGCCCGTCATAGTAGGTCAGGCACATTAGATAGCGGTTTTTTGCACTGCTATTTTATTGTTATATATTATAGCGCTTTTATGTATGCAATTAAATATTTTTTTATAACGTTTCTTTTTTGTTATTATTATCTTATTAAATAATTAAAAAAATTTAAAAATATATATCGAAATAGCAATTTATAAATTAAAATTGATTTATAATTAAAATTAATTTATTAATTAAATTGTATTACAAAAACGAAACCCAAAATTAAAAAGAAGCCTAAACCCAGATTAAAAAATAAATCTAAATCTAATCTTCTCCCATCCACCTCGCCGCATCCTCTTCTTCCTTTTGTGTCTTTGTCGTCTCTCTTTCTCCACCTCTCTTCTTCTTCTTGCTCGGCTTCACCTCCACCACCACTGCTAGCTTCCTTTGCCATCTTAAGAATCAAATGAAAGTCTCAGAACAGAACACGTGATTCACTAATCAAATCCGAGGATACATCTTAAAAGAACAATCCAAACTTCACCTGTGTAATCCTGACATTGGCTTTCCAAAAAAAAAAAAGGAACCATAACTGACATGGATAAACAGATCTGAAAACCCTAAAAATTAATACCCAAAATTAAGAAAACACAGATGCTGAGAGAGAGATTCAAAACAATCGAACCTGCTTCAGGAGTTTTAAAACGTCACCGGACAAGAGGATGAGCACTGCGATGATGCGAGGGCTTTGCTTTGGCAAAACTTCATCACCACCTCGAACTCTTCACGCCTCCTCTCTCCGCCGCCGTTTCAGAAATCACCCTCGCTACTAAGCACCACCATGCTCCCTCCGAGTTCGAGACCGGTGACGACAGCGACGAACTCAGACCGGTGCCGTCGTCTCTTCTTCGATGGTGGTCCAACAACCAGTTGCTTTGCCCTCATTGGGTTCATCTTCGATGTTGTCGCTGAAGAAAGAAAAATAAAAAGTCGTATAGGAGAAGATAAGTGAGAAAGAGAGAGACTAAATTGTGGCCTTTGGATTACGTTGCATCAATGGCTAAGAACCCTGATCTTTCAGAAAAAAAATTAACCAATGACAGAGAAGGTTGGAGATAGACAAAAGAATAATTTCAGCCCTTAGATTATAATCAATCAATGGTCATAAAAAGAAGCACTAAAATTGTTTTTAGATTTCTTTTTAATTGTTTTATAAATTGCCTAAATGTAAAGATTATATATTGTAATTTAACATATGAAATTTAAATTTTGATTAGATTTTTGTGGTTATATGATTTTCAAAAACTGCATAATGGGGTTTTTATCATTAGTTTGTGTAAAGTGTTTTGTGTTATGATTTTAGGGTTAAAAATTTTGAAAGTACAAGGGTTATAGTTACTATATAAGGATTTGTGATTAGGATTTAGATTTAAAATTTGTTAGATTAATAAAAATTTAGATTTGAAATTTATATGTATTGGATGTATGGTTTATATATGTTTCATGTTAGGATTTAGGGTATAGAGTTTGATTGAGGAATTAAGGTTTGTGTATTTGGAAGTTATATATTAAACTTAAAAAGAATAAATTTGAGTTAAAATTCAAGATTTGAAGTTATAGTGTGAGAACACAAGATTTTTAAGGTTTATACTTGGAGTTTAGGGTTTAAGAACTTGTTTAGGGTTTAGGGATTAGATAAACCAAACATAGCGTTTTAATTATTTTGCTATTAAACATCCGCTATCATAACGTTTCCAAATATACTACGTTATCATAGCGTTTCAAAATATACAAACGCTATCTAAAACTAACGGTTATGTCAACCATAGCATAAAGACAAAAAACACTATCCTCTACTGCTATCAAAACCAATATTTCTTGTAGTGGGAGGTTGATAGTGTACTCCCTGGTAACAATCTCCTCCTTTCTTCCCTTGCCTTTCTCCATTTTCGTCTGATCTATCTTCTCTTCAGACGGCACAGTGAGAAAATTAAAAGAAGCGAAAACCCTAATATACAGATTCCCGTATTATTATTATTTGGGCCTGATGAATAGGCTTTATGGTACGCAAATATACTGTCTTCATTCTAAACTATAGTCTAATCTCATTCAGTCCAAATATAAGTCCAGGGTATGTTATAATAATATAGTCCGTTCTCATCATGTCCTTGTAACTAATCTATTAAAATATAACAGGACTGCTGAAGACAATTCAGAAAATATTATGGAAGATGACTAGATGGGGAGATAATGAGAGCCATTGCTACAGGTTACTTTAGAACACTTTCCGAATCATCATATTCTTTCGAATCATCAAATTCAGAAGAAATAAATGATGCTTTTTGGAAAATATCTTTACAACAATCACAGATGCGATAAATCAGAAACTCACAGCTTCAGTTACAGAATGAGAGGTAAAACTTACATTTGCGATGCACCCTGATGGAACGAGCGCTTTATTTTTCAGAAGTTTTAGGACATAGTGAAAGGAGATTTGACTTGTATGATCAATGAATTCTTATTTGATGGTACCATTATTCAATGATTAAAAGACACAAACATTTGTCTCATTCTGAAAAAGATAAGCATGTTGATATGGTCCAATTTTTGACGATATTACTGCTCTTATTAGGTTCTTGACAAAGAGTAGGCAAATATCTGGTATCTCTATCTGTCGTCAAAGGAAGTTTGTCCCATTCTAATGCAGAAAACTGTCATATGAGCTCATGAATTTGTTTTCCCTTTGTAAGAGGAGATCTTCGGTTAGATGTTCGAGATGGGAACGTTGGCTAAGCGGTCCGTGAACAACTTCAGGACCGATCTGGTGACTCGGTGGATCTTTGATTTCATCAACTAGAGATAGGTTGTAGCTTGGGATAATGTTTGTTTCAAGATGATGATCTCTTTTTTCAGGCTTGTGGTATGTTGTCTGAAATGGATTCATGGTTACTATTGTCTAAACTATTATTCTCGCGGGATTCTTGGTGACGAAGCAATTTGAAAATCGATATGCTCCAGCTATTCACCCAATATTTTTGTGAGTTGCTTTAAGCTTTGTAAAGCTTGATGTCCCATAACCTCCGTCTGACCTGCACATTGAATCAAGATAAAGGAAACATTTCGTAACTCGCATGGTGCATGGGATAGAGTTTCGTCCAGATTGGCAATTGGTGATGTCGGTGGTGTTACGGTGATGTGAGTTACATCGGCGTTGAATTGCTGTCCTACGACATGCAGGGTGGAACCCGTGATTTTTATTGCTCTGGATAAATCAGATGTGTGTGTTCCAGTCAATTTTATTTGGTTTTCACGCCGGATCTGTAGAGGGTTTTTGTATTAATTCCCACCTCCTTCCTTTCGCGCGCCAAATGACGGACCAGATGATCCACTCATAAATTATGGTTATGCTTTAATCTAATATGTTGAACAAGTATTGAACAAAATGATAATGCGTATGAGACTTAAAGATGGAAAAAAGTTTCTTAGTGATACTCAAAGTTGACATAATGATGAAGAACAAGATATGTAAGAATACAAGTGAATTTGATTGTAAAAAGAGTATAATTTTGGTATGTGATTCTGAGGCTTGGATCCCTTTTTCTCCTTTGTCTTTATTTTATAGTCGGTTCTGAATAGAATAGTAACAGAGAATTATATCCGGCGTGTATTCAACACCATCAGTAGGAATATTAATGTGGCTCAACCTACCAGGGTTATCCTTGACCTTGTAGGCCAACTTTTAGCACAAACCCTTACATTGACACAAAGCTTAAAAGGCTTGAACATAATTAGCCTTAAAATTTTTAGGGCTTAATTTTAGCTCTTTTATTTTGCTTTATATAAATTGTATACAATATTTAACTGTATACTGGAATTTTAAATTTGTTCGGTTATGCAGAATAAAGTTTTCTCACCACTCCGTAAAATCAATTTTTCTCGCCAAAAAATCAAAAACGAGTTTTCTTGCCAAAACCAAAAAAATCGAGCTTTCACATAAAACCCCGTAAAATGAGTTGTTTTGCCAAAACCTTAAAATAGGGGTTTCTACCAAAATCAAAAATCAATTTTTCTCGTAAAACCGAAAACACATTTTTCGCCAAAACTTCAAAAATCAAGTTTCTGCCAAAACTAATAATCGGGTTTTCCTGCCAAAACCACAAAATCAATTTTTTTCCGCTAAAAACTTAAAATCGAATTTTCCTGCAAAAACTGAAAATCACGTTTTTCTGCTAAAACCGCAAATTTAAAATTTCTCCAAGACCAAAAAATGAGTTTTTATTTGGAGGTTTAAATCACTAAAACATCCATCGGTTGTAAGCTTCTCGTGACGTTTATGTGATTATATGAAACACCTCGTTAATATAACATGAATCCCTCCAGAAAAGATGACTGTGTTAACAGAAGGTTAACGATATTAACGGTGGGTTAACGTTTTAATAGTTGAGGGTTTAAAAACATAAAGTTTTAATTGGGGGTTTTCCATCCGATCTAATAATTGTTAGGGGTTTAAATCGCTAAAAACATTTCACAAATTCTCATAACTCGTGTTATTTATATCATATAAATCAAAATTTTCATTTAGTTTTAACTTTTTACCTTTTTAGCTTTTCTTTTGACCTCGTTATCTGCAAACTTTTTATTTGTGTGCATGTTGTTTTGTAGTTAGAGCATTTCCAATGGTTGACTTCAATTTTATCTTAAAAAATTCATTTTTTTTTCAAAATGAAGTAGCAATCACTGCAATGGTTTGCTTCATTTCTTTCTTATAAAAAGAATATTCCAAGTATATTTCATCTCTACTTTATCATTAATTACTAATAGACACCTTATTACTTTTTTATATTTACTTATTTTTCCTAACTATTTTGTTTTAAAAATAATCCAACATAATTATTATTTCATATAAATTTAATATCCTCATATAATGAATTTATTACATAACATGAATAAACAAACACAAAACATCATAATTTGTATAAAAAAACACCATATATATAATATTTTTCTACAATTGATTAACAAAAATGTTTAGAGTAAGAAATGAGCTTATTTATCTTTGATTCTTTTAAATCGAATTAAAAAAGATTCATATGTTTTTTGATATAAACATCTGATTAGATAAAATTAATAGTCAAAATTTTGAAATTAATTGGATTATATTAAAGCATATAGTTTATTTCGTCAAAAGATAAGAATAAATAAAAGTTAAGTACCAATTTATAACGAAAACGTTCATCTTTAAAAAATGAAGATATGTACAGTAGATTTTCAAATTTGAAACAACAATGTTCATTATTTCATTCTGAAGCAAAAAAAATGAAGTAAGGTTGAAGCAAAACTTACTTCAAAATAAAGCAAAAAATGAAATATAAAGTGGAGTTAGAGATGCTCTCGGCAGATAATTTGATTTATAATTTTAGATAAAGAAAGAAGACGTGGGTGTAGTACAACTAGGTCAAATTTTCAATTTCCTTTATTAATTTCATTTAGTTTTTAAATGTGTTTTTCAAAAAATGATCTATATTCTATTTCTGAAGGATTTCCAATCAGTCGGTGAGACAGGCCCGATGTTAACGTTACCAGTAGTCACCACACTCACACTTGGGCTGAATTTGGGCACATCACCGTGGATGTCGTTGTTCGACACATCGAGTGTCCTAAGCATAGGCAAATTGGTAAGCTCTGTCGGTATACTCCCAGTGAGTTGGTTATTAGAAAGATTGATGGTTTCCAAGGAAGTAAGCTTAGCAAAACTCGGAGGTATCGTACCCGTGAGCTCCTGCCTCCCAAGATCGACCACTGTAACATCATTACTTCCAGAACAAGTAATCCCAAGCCAGCTACGACCACACGGATCATTCCCTTTCCAACTCTTGGCTAGCTTCACTCGATATCCAAACGAATCAGCTACAGAAAGCAAGGCCTCGACGCGAGGATCACACGGAGCACCAGCAGTTTCCAGACAGAAGCTATTCGTGTTGGCTATTATATCAACAGCGACGGAGTTGTCGAATAAGGGAGTTGGTCCTTGAAAGCAGTTATTAGTCAGATTCACGACAGTAAGCGATTTGAGACCAGTAAAGGACGGTGGGACAAGACCAGTGAGCTGATTCTCTCTTACATTGAACAACCTGAGAGACTGTAAACCAGAGAGATCAGGGATGGGACCCCAAAAGGTGTTAGCTTGCAGATCAACCTCGACGAGAGAAGTCATCTTCTGTAACACCGAGATAGACCCGAATAGCTTCTGTCCGTTGAGATAGAGCTGCTGTAACGAGGAAGCTCCGAAGCTGGAAGGCAGCACTCCCTGCAGATTATTGCGAGATAGCTTCAAAGAAACGAGGCTTGGGAGCGTCTGGGAGCTGAAGAAATCAGGAATCGAACCCGCGAGGTTGCAGTTGACGAGAGAGAGGTTCTTGAGAGACGTGGCTTCTTTAATAGTCTCTGGAATCTCCCAAGAAGCGAAAGGGTTGTTGTCGAGGTACACTTCTTGCAACGAGTTCATCCCCGAGAAGAGATTCGCCGGCGTCGATTCGAAGAGATTGTCGTGTAGATTCAGCCTCTGTAGATGCGTTAGTCCCGAGAGATCAGGAACCGGGCCGGAGATTTTGTTGGAGAATAACTCGAGGACGATGAGCTCGGAAAGTTTCTGGAGATCCGGAGGGAGAGTCCCGCTGATGCCTTTCTGTTTAAGCTGGATCCTCGTCACGCGGTTGCTTCCGTCGCATTGGACGCTGGGCCATTTGCAAGGGTCAGGGTTGGACCAGTCCACGTCTGGTGTGAGATGAAGAGTAGATTTGAGGGATTGCATGATCGTCGCATCGTCTTGAGAAGCGGCGAAATTCACAAGGGACAGGAGGAGACAGAGGAGGCAAAGATGTGATCTCGTCATTTTCGCGGGAAAAATGTGATGGAAAATTGAGACTACTTGAGAGTGTTGTGTGATTGTGGGATAGAGACACTCTCTCTATTAATAATAGATAAACAGTACAAAATGGGAAAATCATATTTTAAGTAAGAAGATCGAAACGATTGACTGATTGGATGAAAATTTGGTAACTCTCTGACCACTTTTATGGTAAGAAGGAAACAAATAAAAATCTACGGATCAAGATGAGAAAACGATATGGTCTTTGATTTATTATTCTCTTTCCTGTATTTCTATGATTGATTTTTTTTTGGCATTTTCAGCTCCCACTAATGATTGAGGAATTGAGGATGTGTACGAATTGAATACTCTACCATAACTTGGATGAAAATTTGGTAACTCTCTGACCACTTTTATAGTAAGAAGGAAACAAAGAAAAATCTACAGATCAAGATGAGAAAAACGATATGGTCTTTGATTTATTATTCTCTTGCCTGTATTTCTATGATTGATTTTTTTTTTTGGCATTTTCAGCTCCCACTAATGATTGAGGAATTGAGGATGGGTACGAATTGAATACTCTACCATAACTTGGATGAAAATTTGGCAACTCTCTGACCACTTTTATAGTAAGAAGGAAACAAAGAAAAATCTACAGATCAAGATGAGAAAAACGATATGGTCTTTGATTTATTATTCTCTTGCCTGTATTTCTATGATTGATTTTATTTTGGCATTTTCGGCTCCCACTAATGATTAAGGAATTAAGTATAGGTACAAATTGAATACTACTATAACTAGATGATAATCCGCCATAACCCCCGCCCATTGAGTTTTTTTTTTAAAATATATTGTATTAAAATATTATAAACAATATACATTTTGTTATCAATAATTTTTTTTTACATTTGATTAGATGTGGGTATTCGGGTACCATTTGGTTCGGTTCGATTCAGATCCTTACGGGTTTGGTTTGGTTCTCATCTTTGTGGGTCTGGTTCGGGTTTGAGTTCAGATAACTTATTTATTTACTTTTTTAAAAATTAAAGTTTATATATACTTTAAATATTTCAAAATCTAAAAATATAAATAATTTAGAACATATAATTTTTAATAATGTATGCCAAAATACTTAAACGTAACTTAAAAATTGGTTTAGATTAAATATTTGGATTGAAAATTAATATATATTTTAAGTATTTTAGGTATATTAAGGTGATGATTGTTTAAGAGGTTTTTGGATTTTAGTTTTTAGATTTTAAATTTTGGTTTTAAATTTTTGGTTTTTGATTTTTCTGTAGATTTTGGTTTTTCAAAAACTTGAATGGTAATTTTAGATTTTGGTTTTTGGTTTTTGCCTTTCAACTATAATACTATTTATAATAAAATATTATTTTAAAAACAATAAAAAATAGAAATAGTATTATTATGAAAATAAAAACTTATTTTAAATTTTATTTAAAATATATCATTAACTAAAAACTAATAATTACATATTAAATATACATTTAATTGATATCTCAACGAAAATACATAGTTAACTGTTAAGCTTTTTAAACAAATTAAATAAAATTTACTTGTATTTTTAAAATATGATAAATTTTAATGAAAAATACGAAATTAAAATATTACAAAATACTTATCAATAAATGAATTTAGAGTCCTCCTTCTTCCACGAGTTGGAACCGTGCCGACACATTTTCATATCGTCCCAGATAGATAGACTCCTTTCCCGCTGCTAAGGGAGAGCAATATTGAGTAGGAATTCCACTTCTTGCTTAGATAATTAATAATTATATTTATAGAAGCAAAATTAAAATAATTATATTTTAAAAATGGTAGTCATACATAAAATTTATGTAATTCAAACATTTAACATAAAAAATGCCATATATTATATAAAAAATAAAGTTACAATGTAATAAATGTATAATAATTATTACCACCAAATTCAATTAATTATATATAATTTTATAGTAAAAATAGTAAATAAATAATTTACCTAAACAAAATTCCAATAACTTAAACTTTAAAGAATAATATTATTATTTTTTATGTTTATTCATGTGCTTTGTATAATAAATATAGATAGTAAATGTTTTTCCTAAAGTTAATAATTTTTTGCAAAAAAAAAAAAGCAAAAACAAAATGGTTTTCGTGGGTAGAAACGAGAAAAATGTGGATTCTAGATTTTATACATAACACAGGAAAACAATGGAAAAAATTGTTGCCCTAAATATTAGGGAATCTAGTTTGTTAAAATAATGATTGGATCAAAACTAGATTTTGGAAAATCAAAAACCAAAAATTAATTCAAAAACTGAAAACAATCAATCTCTAAGTATCATTTAGCTTCTTTTTTTTTTACGTCAAATGACAATTCTATTACTCAAACTTGAGGTGGTCTGGGATATCATCTAGCTATTTTAAACATATACTTATAACTATCTGTATATATTTTCAAGTATTTTGGACAACTTAATAACATCTTATATATTTTGCATATTCTTTTAGAATTAAATTTAAAAATAATTAATATATTTAAGTATATAAAGCTGGTTCGGATACCTAAAATATTTCGGTTCGGATCGGGTTTGGTTCCGGTTTTCTATATACCAAAATTTTGAACCCATTCGGATATCTAACCAATTTTTGTTAAAGTTCAGTACTATTTTTTTGGTTCGGTTTTGGTTCAGTTTTTTTTTGTATTCAGTTTTTTTTTCCAAGACCTATATTTTTATTATGACAAAATTTAAACGAAAATGATGATGGTTCATATTGATTTTGAGTATGCAATAATTTTTAAACAAAAACACACTTTATTATGTATGTGACCCATTTAGTTAATCATTAAAAACTGTTTCAGATTGTCAATAGACACTTTTAAATATTCTCTTTTGGTGTTGTGATGAATAGAAAGAAGATTAGGGTTAGGAAAGCAATTTTTTTGTGCAATCCATGTTCTAAGCTCCTGGAGGAACCTAGCTTCTTCAGCGAAGCTGGAGGTGATTTCAATTGTTTCTAAATAAATCTTGTAAGATTTTCAAAATAAATCTTGTAAGATTTTCGAACAATATCAATTAATAAAATCTTACACATGCTGAATTGTTTCTCAATTAATATATAGGAGATTAGATTAATCAACATAATACCTCTTGTTTATTTACAATATATTTATGTTAAATAAATTAAAATAATCATTTTATTTATCTTATATGGTATATAATTATATTTCCATTATATTGACATAAATATATAGTATATTTTAATATAAATATTTGATATAACAAACAAATTTAAACCATTAATCCCAAAATTTTTGATGTGATATTTTTTCGATGCAAATTTCAAAATTAAAATATTAAGGCCTCAATACTCTTTTTATGCAAATTTTAAAATTAACATATTTATGTATTTTAAATGGTACATAGTTTAATTTAAACAATATTAAATAATACATATATATATATATATATATATATATATATATATATTATTTAATTTGAATATCTATTAAATAAAAATTCATATTAATACGACTTTATGATCATTGTATCTTGCTATAACAAGAACAATTGAGCCATTGATCACAGAATTTTCAAAGGAAGTTTTAACATTTTTTGTAATTTAAAGTCATTTTCAAGAATTCAAAATATAACATATAAGAAAAAAATCCAAATTACATGTGTTAATGTGATTTTTTTAATTTCTTTTAATAATATAAAAATAAACAAAAATGAGGAGGATACAAAAATTGTTAATATAATGTTCCTCAGCAATTGGATTTTGGACCTACAAATTATTCAATTGATTCTTATGTTGCCAAGTAAGTCAAATTGAAATTTTAATTAAATGACACATCATCAAGTCTCTTTTGCAATTACTACAAAATATAAGTTACAACTTTTAAAATAATTTTCAATTAATATATAGGAGATTTTCAGTATTTATATGACTTACTTCACAGTTTACGGATATCTAATTTTTCGATTTGTTTTGATTAAAAAATATGGATATTCAAAAACCCGGACATCCATAAATTTAACAGATATTTGCGGACATATATTTATAGATATGTTATCCACTTGTTCAACACAAGTAATCTAGAAAAACTATAAAAGTTTGTTTACAAAATATATTTTACATAATATAAAGTAAAAATAAAGATTAGTGAAATTATATGTTCTAAATTTTTTTTAAAATTAGTTAAAATGTTTCTGTAAAACATGAAATTTAGAAAATTGTAATTTATAAAGATTTATATTTCTTTCTTAACTTAATACTTTTATATGAGATTTATAAATTGTATGTTAAATAATATTTATACAAAATTATACATTTAAAATTCTATATTTATTGTACATATATATATATATTTGTATAAAACTCGAATCGGAGCGGATATCTGACTCTAATTTTTATAGAATTTATAATTTGCTTTTTAAATGAATATTAATTTTAATCGAATCAAAGTTAATAGATAAAATGTCCAGTCCTACTAACAATGTTGATCGGCTTATATAGTTTGAATATTGTTTATAGATCTTGGAGTTTTCTTCACGTCATTTCCATTTTCTTCTATAAAATAATACTATTATATTCTTCGATTAGCTTTTGTGTGACAAACTATAAAATGCGTGAAATGTATCTCTGTGATTCAGCGAAAAGGAGATAAGGAGTATGCAAGTGGAATGGCAGATTGGTTTGATACGAGATAGCCAAATGTCTTAAGGAGATGAGACTTTTTTTTTTTTGGTTCAACTTCTACTTTCCATTAACCAAAAGAGTTTGGACCTACATCATTGTTCACTCCTAACATAGATACATCCACCTCAAAGATCTGTTTTAACCAACTTGGCACCATAGAATACAACTTAGAAACATAATTCATAAAAGAAAGAGCTTCCTTCGCTATCCTATCTGCCGACTTGTTACCTTCTCGTGAGTAATACTCGACCCTATAGCTCCGGCTTGTCGAGAGAAGATGGGAGATTTCTTGGATGATTGGATAGAGCTTTGGCCAAATAGGTTCCCTTCCCGCAATCATGCTCGCTAATACCATAGAATCTGTTTCAAAGATGACCTGAGTGTATCCCAGTCTCAGCATCGTTTGCATTGCCCATTTGAGAGCTGTTGCTTCAGTTTCTATTGGTGATCCCATTCCTCGATACCGTTGAGCTCCAGCCCACAGCAACCGACCAGTAGAATCTCTACTTATCCAACCAATGCCTTGATTCTGGAGTTGCATTTGATCCAGCTTTGCATTGGCGGTTTCCAGTTGAAAACCCTTCTGTTGCTTGTGGATTTTTTAACCTCTACACTTTCCTCCTTTCTTCCTTCTCATTCCTTCATGTCCTCGATGGCCTTGGTGACAGTATCTGGAGCAGTGTAGTCTATGTTTTGGAAAACAAAAGCATTATGATTCTTCCAGAGACGCCACAAAAGCCATGGAATCAGCTCTGCATTTACATCTTCTTGAGGGTATTGTGCCTGTAAGCTCAACACACGACAGATGTTTGAATATAGCGAGTCAGACATTATACCATCAGGCGGGGCATGAATGGGAGACATTGCCCAAACCAGGCGTGCATAGGGGCATTGGAACAGTATGTGATTTGCGGTTTCGCTTTCCATGGAGCAGCGCATGCATCTACCCTCTTTTGAAATATGACGACGTTTCATCGTTGCTGCTGTTTGTAATGCGTCACTTATGCATCTCCATAGGAAGTGATGTACCATTGGACTCGTTTGTTGCTTCCAAATCTTTTGGTAGAGACCATCGAGACTTGGTTGGTCGACTGTTGTGCCCTTCTGCTCTGCCTCAATGATGTTCTTGAGAACCCAATAGCCAGACTTCACTGTGTAGTGACCGGTCTTTGTATACTCCCAACTGTAGGTATCGTCCCCTTTGTCTCCGTGTAGGTTTATGTGAGCGATCTTAAGCTGTATTTCCAGAGGAAACAGGTTGCTTATCAGGCTCGTGTTCCATTCTTTCTTAGAACAAGACATCAGGTCGCTCACTTTCGTCTGTGGTGATAAGAGGTGATGATATTGCTCTGGAATGAGCTTTGTGGTATCAATGGGGTGCGCTGGTTTACTTCCTAACCATCTCTCTTGCCATATATTGGTGTTGTGGCCATTGCCTATTATCACTTTGGCCCCTTGTCTGATCAGCTGCTCAGCCGCATGCATACTTCTCCATGCGTAGGAGGGTCTTGATCCAATAGGAGCGTTTAGGGGGTCAATATTGCGGAAGTATCTGCTTTTAAAAACTCTGGCCAAGAGGGATTTAGGATGAGTGATCATGCGCCATAATTGCTTCCCAAGGAGATGAGACTTTGTTAGGAAATTTTAGACTTTTTAAATATGCAAACTCAAAAATAGGATGCAAATGTTGTAAAAAAGTATTTTTCTTTGAATTAAATTTAACATTCAATTCAAAAAAAAAACATTTAATTATGGTCAAATTAGTGAGGAAAATCATCGTAACGTGCTAAGAAAGTTTAGTATACATCGTTTATTTATTTTTACATAGATTAATTTCTTTATCCAAGAGTCACGATTCTGTGAGTCATCGTGGTAAGTGAACAATGGTCCCAATGATCTACCGTAGTTAATGTATATGATGATGTCCTGATTCGTTTTACTTTAGAGTAACTATGATCACTGATGTCTATGGTCATTGTAGGATGACAGGTTGCTACAGTTTACGCGTTGATTGAACGAGTCGCTTGCTTGTAAAGCATCATTCAATATGATTGGTATCTCACTCAACGATGGAACCCACCTACTCACTCACCACACAAGATTTCAATTATACACTCATCTCTCATCTTCTCCAAAACAAGAGTTTCATTGTTTTTTTTTGTTTTGTTCTTTTTCAGTTCCAGTGATCTGTTTTATTTTGTTTGTTATCTCTATTCTTATTTCCGCCTCCACCACTGGAGGAGAAGGAGAAACGGCTGCATGCAAGCCCACCGATGTCTTCCTCATCAATTGCGGCGCTACCTCCAACACCTCCGACACCACTGGCCAAGCCTGGACACGGGACCAGCAGAAGGATCATGGGTTGAGTTCAGTCTCCACACACTCTCGCTTTCATTAACGGCTTGGAGATTGTTTCTATACCTAACCGGCTTTACATAAAGGGAGGATTTGATTGTCAAGTTACCGTATTTGGGATTGTTTTAGCTTTAAAAGCGATGGACAGCTAAAGCGTAAGAACAACACATAAATAGGGACAAACATATGATCTTCTGTAACAGAGCGTTTCGTTACAGAGACAACACACCACATAAGAGAGCTTTTCTCCCATATTTAATTCACAGAGCCTTTCTCCCATATCTAATTCTCAGGTCATGAAAATGAAATGTTACAAAGCTGTAATGTAGAACACAAAAAGCCAAAAATCCAGAAGAAAAAAAATAAAACATAAAATAAATTGAACCCAAGCTACTTAAATAATAAGAAAAACGAGTTTTTTTTAGAGAGAGAGATATTCATCTAGTCTGCCTTGAGTTGCTTCATGTGAGAGCATCCGCTAACACTCTTGTAGTCAAGCTGACTCAACTCGCTAAGCTTGCCAAGTTTTGTTTCGTAGTTTTGGATTAGATCAAACCTATAAAGTGTAAGAAGAAGCATATATATAAATATAAAAGAAACTGAATATGATTTAAAAATTCCAAAATACTAGAAGCAAACCAGTAGGCTAAAGACTGGAATGGAGAGAATCTGTCGTAAAAGGATTGTGCTGCTGTCTCTAGCGTCTCTTTCGAACATTCCACATTTACATGCACCTCCAAACACAACATTAGATTAGATTAATCAATGAAATATATAACTTATAACAGAATTAAAAAATATATATATATATATAAAGATATAAAATTTCCACTTGTTTCTTTCGTTGCTTTGACTACTCGTTTCCTTTTTTTATTAGTTTGACTACTAACGGTTCCGTCAGCTAGCTTAGATTGCAATATGCAGAGGCTAGAAGCCATACCTAGTGTCCTCTCCCAAGTAATGTTAGACAACAAGATGGATTTCACCATATCTTCAAAGAGAAAGGGCGAGCGGAAAATTCGACCGAAACCATACTTCTTTGCATCCTCATGAAGTTGTTGGAACTCGGTCACGTCACGACCGTCCTCATCTGATATTCTCAGCATCCTTCCCACTTGTTGCAAGATGAGTTCTTCGTCGACCCTTGAGACATTGTTGATGCCGTGAACTTGGATCACAAGAAAAGAGAGAGTGCGAGGGTGAGAGATGGTCACACTGACAGAAGAGGAATTTGAAACGGTCATAGGTCGAGTTAGTGACTTAGATTTGGGGTCCCACACGTTTGGAGCCATCATGAAGAAGCCATGGTTACATACCGCTTTCTCCATATCGAATTTTCTTTCAAACTGTTTTCATGATGGCTTCAAACGTGTGGGACCCCAAATCTAAGTCACTAACGTGTGGGACCCAACACTTTTATGTGTCAGTGTAGTTATTTTAGTCAGCCAAGGTGACATTCCCCTGGACTGATGTAACTGAAGGAACAGAAGAAGAAGAAGACGATGAGACGAAGATGGCACGGATGGTTTGCTCTTTGACAAACCGTGAAGATTGTCTCTCTTGCGGTGGAAGCTAAACACACAAAGAAACAAATAAAAAGTTGATCAAAACCTATCTTTACACTCGTCTTTTTTCGTCTTGTAATCTAGTTCTATAAGGTTGTCATGCTATTCGTGTGTGGAAGGAATGTGAAGGAGAAGACCACAGTTAATCTCACAGAAGTTATCTCCTAAATGAGGCTTCATGGATATTTCGTTCAGAGTCAAACAGAATAAATATATCACATGATCAACTCCTTGATTTTATAAAAAAAAAGATCCAACACAAGCACACCAGAAACCAAAAGCATAATAAATAAAAAAAAGTTCTAACATCTTTTGAAAAGGATAAGCATAGCATAGTGTTAAGGTAGTTCAACAAAAAACAACTTAATAAACGTCTTCAGTACTTGAAAAAGGCTTAAGCTTGACGGTTTCTTTGCTTGGCACCGGACTTGGCAACCCTAATGCTTTTGCTGATGACACTGAGTCTAGCAAGAGCGAATTTCTTCAAGTCTGGCCTGTAGTAGTTGTCCACCACCTGATTCAATTTCCACACAAATGAACCCAATTATGACAAAATGAACACATGTAAAGCCACTACAAGTAGGCATCATTAAATGTCTATTATGAGACAAAAGTTTATCATAAATAGAATCATTATGAAGAGATCAATAGTGTGAAAATTCATCCCACAAAGAGGCCTAACATGATATAACTTATATTCATCATCCCACATAAGAGTGATAAAGATAACCAAATACCTCTACTATCAAGCCATGTTACCATTACATATACACATGAACTCTCCACTCACAAGTAAAAACAAAGAACAATTGTAAATAACCAATAACTAGAAACAGCAACCTACAGACATAGAAACTAGTTGAGTAGAGATACAAAATTACCTGGTTAGCGACAGCCTTGGACATCCTGGGGAATTCCTTCTTAAGGATAGACTTGTTGACAGAGACCTTAGGCTTGTTCTGCTTCTTGGTCTTGGTGGTGGCCAAAACAACACCTTGATCCTTGTCAGCTGGCTGGATGGTCACTGTCTTCTTGTTTGCAAGACCTGAACCCAAGTCAAAAAGATCGAGACATTAGTGCTTGAAAACACAAAACATAAAGTTTTATTTTTAAATTTCAAAGAAATATATTTTTAAGTAAATAAGTAGTAATCATATTTTTAATATAAAGTAGACACATTTCTACTTCAGACAGCCACTAAACAAAACAACAAGGTCAGTTCCAATACCAAAAATATCCAATCGATAAACAAGAGAACGCAAAAGATGATTGGATCTTTACCAGAGTGCTTGTAGGAGTTAAGGTTGCAGAGATTGTTCTTCTCTTTGCTGAACTGAACCTTAGCATTGCCTCTTCCGAACTGTTTGACCAAGAAACAGTTGTTGGTCTTAACGATCTCCCATATCAATTGTCCTGGTACTGTCGCCATTTTTCAAAACCTATATAACCACCACCAGACCAATCCAAATAGAAATACAAATAAGTATTACAGACAAGAACAGGTGTCGATCTAAACAATTGAGAGAGAGGATCTAAACGCTCACCGTGAGTGAGAGAGAGAGAGAGGTATAGACTCGGGTTTAATGGTGATTATGCCGAAGCTTTTGTAATATGACGAGATCAAAACGATTTATATATCACCTCCGAAAAATAAAACCCTAATTTAAACGAAAAGTCTAAATTACCCCTAATCATCATTAAATATATCGATAATGCCATAAATCGCAAACATTTGTTCTGTTCTATCAAAGTTAAGGTAAGGGTTTTAGATCTTTCGATTCATTTCTTCTATAGAAACTTGTGTTAGTGAGAGAGAGAGAGATGGGGAGGAGGATACTGAACGACGCGTTGAGGACGATCGTGAATGCGGAGAAGCGAGGGAAAGCTTCTGTGGAGTTGAAGCCTGTCTCTACCGTTATGTCTTCCTTCCTCCGAATCATGAAGGAGAAAGGTCTCACATTTTTCACTCTGCTTTTGATCTGAAGATCCATCTATTCATCAGCTTGGTTCTGACATTGACTTCACTTAATTGTCGTCAAGTAGCTAGTTCTGTTTCTCTATGATTACTCTCATTCTCATGTAACTTAGGGACCTCTTTGTTAATCCTTGAAATTATCCCGAATCGTATATCTGAAGCATTGCTATGTAACATCGTCCAAAGATGATCTTTTTTTTTTGTTATTGGTTTGGAAGTGAAGTTGCAGTCAATTGAAAGTTTATGTTTTTAACTCATTATGTTGGATCTACTGTCTGAAAAAAGCCATGTCTGCTCCTTTTCCAAGTCTATGGTCTAATTTACGCTTGTTCCAATTTGCTTTTATGTTTTGAGCATCCTAAGTCAAGATTTGTGGCTCATGTCTGTAGATAATATTTGTAATAATTGAATATTTTTATTTGCTACTTTCAGAAAGTGTAATGTTTATGTAAATTACAGGTTACATCAAGAACTATCAAGTCCATGATCCGCACAGAGTTGGAAGAATAACTGTTGATCTACAAGGAAGGGTTAATGATTGCAAAGCTCTCACTTACAGGCAAGACGTCAAGGCTAAAGAGATTGGGCAGTACACAGAACGCACTCTTCCAACCCGCCAGGTTTCTTTTTTCCCCCTTGATTATGCTTATCTTGCAGTACCACTAATTTAACCTTGTGTTATGTTATCTGCAGTGGGGTTATGTTGTGGTTACCACTCCTGATGGCATTTTGGACCATGAAGAGGCTATCAAGAGGAATGTTGGTGGTCAGGTCCTAGGTTTCTTCTATTAAAAGAGATCGTAATCATTTGTCTGGCTTACTTGTTTGTTTCTTGCACTTGTACTTTGAGCAAAATGGCAAAAATATAAAACAAAACTTTAATCTGTTGTGATAATGTTTCCATTGTTCTATAATATCTTTAGCTTTCTGTTCTGCTAATAAACACCAAAAGTAATATACGCAAAAAGAAAGAAACAAGCATAGTCACACCAATACTTCAATCTGTATAATGTATCAGTCAAGAGTAAACACCAAAAAGGTAAAAAAGAAGAAAAGAACCAAGTATTAGCACATCACTGCTTCAATCTGTATAATGTGTAAGAAAATCAACTTCAGTCAGAGTAAGGAATGAGTTTAGAGTGATCTTTGTGACAAGAGTAAATGTATCAACAGACGGAGGATGGGCATATTCAGCGGCGATTAGGAGTACGAAGAGCGCCAAGCCTTGCAAAGATATCATCACAATCCGGGAGGTTGGGATGAACATGACTAGCTCTCTCCCTTGACGGAGTTTCTGGATCTGGTGATTTTACAGTTGGTGGAACAGAGCTTGAAACTGTCTTTTGTCCTGAAGTTGATTTTGGAGATGGCTGGTCATGAGACTCTTGGTTGGTTCTCGTTGGTGTAACTGGAAATGAACGCTTCTCATGAGCTTTCACTTGCCCCTTAGTCCTTAGAGAGACCCCGGTTATTTTAACTGGCTTGGCACTGACTCTTTCGACTTCTTCTTCATCATCTTCATACCAGGCTGAAGCTGGGATCTTAAAGTTTGATCTATTTTGATCTCTTACTCTCGTTGTTGGCTTATGAGTCTTCTCTTGACTTCTGACAAAAGCTTGTCCTGGAAGTTCTTCCTCTGGGTCATCATGGCTGAAACGGGAATCACGATATGAGGTTTGAGGTTTTGTTTCTGGTCTTCTTGAACGAAGTTGGATCTCTGAGTCATCATCATCACTAGAAGATGGTTGCGGCGGTATAGAGCTTGGTCTCTTCTCGCTGATGCTTGCTTTCCTGCTACTTCTAGGAGTAGACACCGACTTGCCAGCATCATCAGTTCCATTATGTTCCTTTCCAGACTTGGACGATGTCTCGTTTCTCGCCAGGCTCATTCTATATGGCGGGAGTGTCTTTTTGTTCCTGAATCCACCGACCAAAGGTTTAAAACTCAGACCAGTCAGAGCATCTGCCTCAGAATCTGATTCTTCCCTTGTCCTTGAATCATCTTTATGTTCATCTGTCTCTACAGGGCAAAACTCACGTCCCACAGGATCAGAGACTTCAAACTTCTGAGATCGATGAGATGTCAGATTCACCGTTTCATCAACTTTACCTCTGTGTCTCGGCTGATCATCTTCACTTTCTGAATTTGGATCATAGTTGTCAAACTTAGCATGGCGATCTGGCTCATGGTAAAAAGCAGGAGGACTTGCAGGGACATCATCAAACAATGGGCTCTCTTGGAAGACTTGTGAGCTTGAGCTGTGGTTTCCATGAGACTTACTATGATCACTTTTAAAGCTCCAGGAAGCAGCTGGTGTTGGCGTAAGGCTAGGTGCTTTGCTGCCAAGCAATGAGAATCCCACTCCATGATCATATTCATCATCTTCAGCATCGAATTTAGGTTTATCAAAAAAGGAGCTATAATCATCAAAAGTACCAGCATCATCATGTCCATGATCATGTAAATCTTTATCTTTAAAGCTGCTCTGAGATTGGCGATCATATTCAGTTGCAAAGATATTCTCCTCCACGGCTTTTGGTGACTTCATATAGTCCGAGTCAATGACATGCTCATCAGAATAATTACTTGAATGTGAATGTGATGAAGCTCTGCTTGACTGCTTCTTGAACTGAACATCTTCCGAATAACCAACATTTAAATCTGTCTTATCCTCGCTTGGCTGCTTCTCTCTACCAAAGGAACCACTCTTTCTCGAGTTATTATTCAGGTAATGTCTCTCTGATGGCTGAACTGCAGGAGGATTCTCAGGTTCCTTTCCCCTACCATATCTATCTTGTTGGGTTCTGTTCATATCTTGATACTGCATCCTAACATTGTGTCTTGGAGATGAATGATCTTCAGAAACATTCGATCTGTCACGTCTATGTGAAGGCTCGTTTCTGAAATTGACAGATGCAGAGGACATATGCGACTCTGTTGAATTCTGCCTCGTCATCCTTTCCTTGCTAGAAAGCTCAGCAGCTGCTCTAGCAGCGAAACTTGCTCTCTCAGCGGCTTCAGCAGCAGCACGTGCAGCATCTGTAGAATCAACAAACTCTGTTTCCCACCTTTGCTTACTTTCGCCATGATTGGGATTTCTACATTCTCCTTCATCAGGCCTAGACCCTGTCAAACAAAACAAACTTCTTTGAATGATTCACATCAAGAAACATAAACAGAAACAGCAGGAAGGAAACTACTTACGAGAAGGTCGTGCATTTGGATGATGATAGTCATCAGCCGTCCCAGAAGTAACATTGTCGCTACGGCTTGAAGATCTTCCATCACTTGCATAATAAGAGTTCCTTTCGCTTGCTCCATGTTGAACATTAACAGGTGCTGGAGCTTGAACGCTTGAATATTGTTCCTTGTTTGGGATTCTAGAGGAATCCACAACGTTTACACTACTCGCTGACTGAAACGAGCTTGCTCCACTCTAAACACACAAGTAAAAGGTCATTGTTATTGTTAACAGATAGATGAAAACAATCATGCATTAACACTACAGACATGTTATTGTTATTACTTACCAAAAACTTGTCTCTTGGATCCGGTTCAACAAAAGACTGTGCCTCCCAAACAACATTATGCTCCTCAGCTATCTCCGTCAAAATCTTGACCTTTGTTGGACCATCAGGGGCTTTGACAGATAATTTATCCACCAGCTAGAAACATAAACAAGATCATAATCAAGAAACGCTTCTAAATAATACAAAATCAACATAGGAACAGGATGCAACCACTTACCAAGCGACTGACACCAGAATCTGGACGCAGCTCAATAGCAGAGGTAGCAAAATCCTTCCCGTACTTGGTAGTGAATTGCTTAACGATCTCTGAGAGCTCAGGGACATCTGATAACCTCTGGGAAGCGAATAAGACGCTGGCAACCGCTTCTTTCAGATCAATGGGGCAGTTTCTGTAAGTAAATATCACAAACGATCAGTACATTATACACAGAACAACAAAACAAAGGAACACAGTTTTGCTTACTTTTGAGACTCGATAACACCCAAACGAACAACAATAAGTTCGCAGTAGATCCCAATGAGTTCATAAGCAGCCACTGTCTTCTCTTCCCTCACGACATGTTCCACCTGAGATAGGGAGAAACAAAAACCACATTCACAATCTCATCAACAAACAACATGAGTGACAACCAAACACATTCACAATGTGATCAATACAAAACATGATTGAATCAAAGATTAAAATTGTTCTTACACGAATTCTAGCGGTAGGGGTATTCCCAGCTTCGAGCAATTGAGCTAACTCTCGCCTCAGCTGTTTGATCTGAATCTCCTTTTTGTTCTTGAGTATCTTCAGGCGTGAATTCGCCATTTGTAAAGCTGTTTTACTACACACACATTAAAAAATAAAAATAAAAACAACATAAGAAGGGATGAAACAGTAACATCCAAAGACTCAGTTCATCAGGTTTTATCCTAGACAACAAAAGCTAGAATCTGTAATGTTTTTAACATATTCTCAAAAAAAAAGAGGAATCGAATTTTACCATTTAGCAGGCTTAAAGCCTCGATGAAGAACCTTCTTCATGGAACGAAGCTTAGCAAAAAAAAAAACAAAAAAGAGGAAGATCGGAAACCGTTCGTTCGACCGTCTGGTTCGAATCTGGCGAAAAGAAAGAAGAGCGAAACTAGGGTTTGGAATTTTCGAAGGGGACAAACCCAGAAGAAACGTATAATGTTGATTTTAGAGGAGGGGGGGAGAAGGAAGATGAGAATAGAATATTGCTCTTGGGTTGGACAATCCCATTAATATATGTTTTGTCAACGACGTGTCAAGAGAGAACCGTGTAATAAAATAAAATTATAATAAATCAAGAAAGGAATCGGAAAGTTCCAATTCCTCGACTAAAGTTTTTTAGTCGGACCTATTGAACCCTTTTTCATATGTTAAATGGTTTTACTGGAACTAGATCATTTCTCCGCGCTACGCACAGATAATATATTTAAATTTATTACATTTATCATTTTTATTTGTATATGAATTTTTCTATATTAAATTATATATAACAAATTTTTAAATTTAATTTTTTTATATTTTTAGTTTGAAGTAAATATTTCTATTATATGTAACATAATTAACTAATAAAATATGAAGAATCAAGTCTGAGATTTTAGAGTTATGTAAAAAAATATAATTATGTATAGAACACAAATTATCTTAGTTTATAAAATCGGAATCTTATCTCGAATAAATTTACGAAAAGAAAAAGTACTCCAATAACCTACTTAAAATATAAAACCTCCTTTTCAAAAAAAAAACGTACTTGATAATATATTTTTACGTGTAATAGTTGAAAACTGACAATTGAATATCGATCTATAATATTATTTTAATATATCTAATGTAAAATATTAATTGTAATAAACAAATTTTGAATTTTGTAATATTACATGAATTAGAAGTCTTTAAAATCTAAAATCTATTTTATTAACATACTATTTTTTATTCATTTATTATTTTGACGTTACAAAATATTGCTTTAGTTTTATTTGTATATTATTTTTTAATAATTTAGTTTCTTTTTAAGTAATTTTAAAATTATCAAGAATATAATATATTTAAAATTATTAATTTAAATATATCCAAATATGTGTCTCATTTTTATATGTGTTTGCATTGAGCATATTTAATTTGTAATTTATATATTTAATAACACCTTATTGCGTGTCGTTCTATGGTTTTAATAAATGTATTGTCATTTCATTTTTATTACTACTTACATGATTTTTAAGTGATTAGTGATAATGTATTTTTCACGTTATGTATTATATTTTATAGTATATCTTTTAACTCTTCGTGCTGACACTTTTTTAGAATCATTTTAATTAGATAATAGGTTTCAATATGTAAATAAAACTTTGTATGTTGTAAATTTAGACTTTTTAGTGTAGCTGAGCACTATCAATTATGGAAATTATATTATGATTTTATTTTACTAAATCTTTTTTTTGACAGCATTACTAAATTTTTCTTTCTGTGTATTTTTTTTGTTTTATTTTGTATTTTTACAATTTTATTGCATTATTCTTTAATTGCAGAGAATTGATATTTCTAATTTTTGTTTCATATACCTTAAAAGTCTTCGGTTGATTTTTGTTTGTTTTTTTCTCCAATTATAATGTACAGTTCGACCGTTTCTTCTTTTTTTGGATCAAACTACTAATATCATCAGATAGAAAATCTTAAACTCTAAGAATATAGTGAGTATTTGTGCTAGAGAAAACTGATTTAACCACTAATATAGTGAGATATTATAATATTAGAAGGTATGGAAACTCTTCTATGTTGTCCTACGCTGGACATAATTAAGTTGTTCTCAATTGATTCTATATTTGTGATAACTAGAAATACATCTTTATGTCTTCCTTACATCATCTTTAATTGGTTTACGGTTCGACCATTTCTAATATACTGAGAGTAACATAAAATTAGATGTTGATTATCTCTTCCCAATTAAGAACGCACAGAATGAGAGAAATTCAAGATGAGACCATTTTACAATTTTCTCCTCATATCTATATAGAGTTAGTTTATAGATTACTCTATCTTTTTCAAAATGTAATCAATTTTAATTAAAATCTGTAATATTTAAAAGTTATTACTTTAGAAAACTGTCATTTAATATATAAATTTAATCAATTACACAGTAATTTACATAATTTAATTGGCCACACAATATCCAATAAATATAAAGTTACATTGAAATACAAAAACAATTTATATAGTGAAACAAAAAAATACTTTTAAACCATTATATTATAAAACAAAGAGAATATTCAAATTATAATGAAACATTAGAATAGTAAAAATCAGAAAAAGCTGAAATCTCAACGTCGATCATTTACGTTGGCCATGTTATTGACTTTGAAGATAACGTGAATGATCAAGAACAAAAAGATTAATTTTAGCTTCAGTTTTTTTAAATCATTTTACCAAAAAGAAAAAAAGAACAGGAAAATGACTAATAAAAAAAAATACAAACAGAGTACTCTAAAAAGGTGTTGATCACAATAGCAAACATTATAGTCTCAAAAATAATCAATTTTATATTAAATATTAGTCAAAAATAATAAAATATATAATATTAATAAATTTTTTAAAAGTTAAATTATATTTAAAATAAAATTTATTAAATATAATTTAACTTTTAAAAAATTTATCATTGCACATGGTGCAGAAAAACACCTAGTATTATTTGAATTTCGAAAACTATCTGATGCACTGACTTTTTGTGACAAATCAAATTTAAGGAACTGGGCAAGAGATTGAGAGGAGGGATGTGGAGAGGTACAAAGAGTCTTCACTTGATGAGTTATAACTTATAATGGAGCGTTGAAGTGCCATTGTTGTAGTCGTAGGAGTTACACCGGTGAAGTTGGGTAGACGAATAGATTTGGAGTCGCTGGAGACGTCTGAGGCGAGTAGGCTAAAGAAAAGGAAGCTATAAGTTATACAATGGGCTTACTATTTTGATGGGTTTGGTTGGTTCGAGACCCATCATCTAAACATTCGCGATGACGTGACAGTATGATTGGTGGAGAATATTTTGTCCTATGTGGCACTCCTAAGAAGCCTCAAAATGAGTAGCTTTCATATAGTAGTGATTAGCTTTTTTGGGTAGGAAACAGGCCTCGGCACATTTATACCGGAACTTGTACCGAACCAAAATCCTATATAAAAAATGAACAGAGTTTATTAGATATTCAAATGGATTATATATCTCTATAGCTAAAAAAAACTGAGCCCAAATCGAAAACCAAAACTGAATCGGAACGAAAACCACCACAATTTAAAAATATAGTTTATATATTTTAAAATATTAATTATATTTAGTTTTCAAATAACAAATATCCTAAAGATACTATTTGCAACTGAATTACCACAAAAATGAATTATCAAAATGGTTTTTATATCCGAAATATTTCAGACTATCCGATATTTTATTCTAAAAATTTAAATTACCAAAAAAATTTCTTCTAAAACCCCGAATTATTTGAAAACTTTACCTAAACAAATTGGAACCGAATTGAACCCAAAATTTTTTCGGATGTTAGCGTTTTTTCAACATTGTTACCCAGACTGAACTGAAAACCAAAAACAAACTAAAAGTAAACCGAATATCATAAATATCTGCACGGATTTCAGATCTCTAAAACCGAAAAAAAAACTGAACCGAAAACCAAAACCGAAATACACAATCTTAGAAGGAAAGGTTAGCTCATATTTCAATATTGAGCAGTTCTGATCTGGAGATGCATTCACATCATATATCTCGCACATTCACTCTTTAAAAAAAATTGCATACCTTAGTTTTTTAAACCAGATAAATCATATTGATGTATCTACAACACCGTGAGGTTAGGAATGTCAACATGTCACGCTTGAAACCGTTAGGTCAGGAAATCACACATGTCATGGTTGAAGTTCTAACTTGTAGACAAAACTATTGACATCAACACCCAATACACTCAGGTACTTGTTAATTTTTTAATCGTTTTTATAGACTAAAAATTTGATCAATTTACCTCAATTTTTATCAAATTAAGCAAATTTTAATAATTAACATAAATTACTTAAAATATTTCCCAATAGTTTTAGTTAGATTAAAGTTTAAATCCGACCTTTAATCCTAACATAAACATGTTCTTGAGTTAGAATTAATGGTCATGTTCAGGTTTTAATCGAGTTAAACTAATGGCTAATCTGGTTAAACACAACACAATATATTAATTCTATGTAATTTTGTTAATTTTATACAAAATTGTGGAGATTAATCATATTATTTAGCTAACAGGATGTACTGGGTGTTGATACTAATAGCATGTGGGACAATTGATGTAATCAATGTTTGCATGGACTTTGATGAGAATTTGTATGTATTAAAAATTTCTAGAACTATTTATGGCGGCCAAGAGAGATTGACTACGCTTCTTAGACAAGAACTAATATCAAATCTGAAGCGTGTACAATCCATCAATTCAAGACGAATCAAAGAAAAACAAATTGAGATCTGAAAAAAAGCTAGAGGCGATGAGCTTTACGGTTTAGAGAGGATATAAGAAGCGATGGCAAGATCTATATTAGTGAAAGGATGAGACAATGCTTTGAGAAATGTTGGTATCAGCTGGATCAAAATTCATAATTTGAAAATAAGAATAGAAAGAGACTTTCTGACCAAAACTAGCAAATCACATAGTGCCTTATAGTATACAAGAATAACATCTGAAAATCATTCAGTGGAACTTGAATTGAGACTTGCAGTGGAAATAGTTACCAGTTATCATCACCACCACCACCAAAGAGTCTTCTAAAACTACCAATGACCAATGTGATGCCTTCTAAAACTCAGAGCTCTGTTCTCATATCATTGCCTAGTTGACTGAACATAATGCCGATATCCATTCCTTGATTCACCGTTGGTATGACTACCGAGTAAGGGCACTGTTTTGAAAATCCAACCTTTTTGTTTTTGGATTGTTTTATCGATTTGCTAAGCCTGTTTACGCATTTCTGGAACTTCTTATGGCAGCTTATGTTAGTCATACCTGCCAAAATGGGGAAACAAATAACAAAAGCATAAGCATGCCAAGTGACAACCCAAGACCAAAGACTTAGCATTTGCAATTCGTTAAAACTATAGCATAAGAAGAATGAACATTAGTATGCTTTAGATCACTAAACTGAGACCACTAAACTAAACACAGTATCATCAGATGAAGAAAGCATCAAGGAACGATAAAAAAAATTCGTAGAGCAGTAGAGTCACTTAAGATCACCTGAACCTTATCCTAGCACTCTGCACTATTAAGCCATTTGTTGAGACAGATCGAACAGGTCAGATAAAACCCAAGGTCTATTTTTACTTGTATACTGAATCTGTAGCTACAGATGTTAATTTCAGTTTATAATGCCAAGGATATAATGTGCATATAAATCTTCCTCACAATTCAACAAAAACTATAAGAAGTGTAGTGAACCTTATGATTTGTATTCTTGAATGATCAAATCGTTAAGGGATCTGCATTCTTGAATGGTTATTTACCTTTGGCCCCAACGCAACTGTCATGGACCATACAACAAGCATCAAGATCATCACAAGGCTCCTCACCAGGGCATCCAGAGTGTCCGATCCCACAATACTTCCCATATCGTATAGAAAGTGCTGTAAACAGACGAATATACGCAAGTGAGAAGCTAAAACGGAAAAAGAAAAGGTTCTCCACACTTACTGTCACAATTCTGTGCAATGCAGGTTCTGGTGCACTCCTGTCACAATTTGATTCATTAGTGAACTGAATGACCAAATCTTTGTGGAATCTGAGCTTTCGGATTCCAATTATAATTTTCATAAGCTGATTCTACGACAATGCGATTGCTTTTGTCTAATTATGGAAACTCATATTCGTTTAAAGGAAAGAAAGGTCAAACCTCGCAGCGAACGACATCGACGAGGAAGATGACAAGGAAGAAAGCTCCCGCGAAACGCGTCGAAGCAGAACGAACCATCATCGTCTCTGACTCTCTCTCTTTCTCTCTATTGCGCTAGGTAAGTAGGAAGAAGCTTCTGGATTTGATGTTTATGGTCCTTTTGTCTTCTTCGCTAAGGTTTCGATCTCATTGGTCTTTCTCCTCCTTTCTCGCCGCTCCTTCCTTTGCTTCATACCAAATAAAAATTGTTTTTAAAAATTATTCTCTCGAGTCAACCCAAATAAAATACGTTACGAATTAAATTAGCTGAACCGGATCGGTATAATAATTCAATCAGTATAATAAACCAAACCGGTTTGGCTTTCAATAAAATCAAACCGACGGTTAAATAACCGTGAACATAAACGTTGTCTCCCTAAAACCCTAGGCTGCCCTTTCCGATTCAAATCTCGTCTCCAAAACCCTAATCCTCTCTCTCTCTCTCTCTCTCTCTGTGCAATGGCTGGTACCAAGAACAACCACAACGAGCAAGGCTCTGATCAAAATCAGAACACGAAGTTACCCTTTGAAGACGCCGATGAAACAATGTGCGATGCCGATGTCGCTGATGACATAACCAGCGCCGATTACTACTTCGATTCTTACTCCCATTTCGGTAATAAAAAAACTTTCATCTTTGAAGCTTCTCTCATTGTTTTCTTCATCTCCGAAAAGTGCTAACTCTGTTTCAAATTGATTTGGGTTTTGCAGGTATTCATGAAGTAAGTGTCTTTGCAGTTTGAGTCGGAAACCCTCTGTTCTGTATGATCTTGATGGTGTTTGTTTGTCTTATTTATCAGGAAATGTTGAAGGATGTAGTGAGGACAAAGAGCTACCGTGATGTTATTTACAAGAACAAGTTTCTTGTCAAGGACAAAATCGTTCTTGATGTCGGAGCTGGCACAGGGATCTTGTCTCTCTTCTGTGCTAAAGCAGGAGCTGCTCACGTATACGCTGTATGTATATAATACACTATCTTCTCCTCCTCTTGTCACATTTGGCTTTTGGATTCATTTGATTGACACAAATGATTCTTTGAATAGGTTGAATGTTCTCAAATGGCTGACACTGCCAAGGAGATCGTCAAGTCAAATGGGTTTTCTGATGGTAATAATCTGATACAAATGTTTAAAGTGTTCATTAATAACTTTGTTACTAACAACTGTTTGGTTCTTTTCTGGGGGCAGTTATAACGGTTTTGAAAGGGAAGATTGAGGAAATCGAGCTTCCGGTTCCTAAAGTGGATGTGATTATCTCTGAGTGGATGGGTTACTTTCTTGTTTATGAAAACATGCTTGACACCGTCTTGTATGCCCGCAATAAATGGCTTGTAAGTTAAAAGTGATTTCTCCTTTGATGGCTTCATTATAGTTTTGAACACTTCTTCTTTATGCTTTTGGCTTCTTTTTGGTTGTTGTTAGGTTGATGGTGGAATTGTTCTACCAGATAAAGCTTCTCTCTATCTTACTGCCATAGAGGATGCTCATTACAAAGAAGACAAAGTTGAATGTGAGTTTGTGAAGTAAAGAGACCTTTGTCACTTTTTCCTAGTATTCTATACGTTTCCTTTAGTTTACAGACTTTTACTTGTTTCTCCTAAACAGTTTGGAACGACGTGTATGGGTTTGACATGTCATGCATCAAGAGAAGAGCAATCACGGAACCTCTTGTTGACACAGTTGATGGCAACCAGATCGTGACTGATAGCAAGCTACTCAAGGTAAAGTAAAGATTTATACTTGAGTACTTATTGATAGCTCTCTTTTTAGTTAATTTTTTCTAATACAAATTTTTTTTTTTTCTAAAGACAATGGATATCTCTAAGATGGCTTCTGAAGATGCTTCCTTTACATCCCCATTTATGCTTGTGGCAAAACGGAATGATCATATACATGCCCTTGTAGCCTACTTTGATGTGTCATTCACCATGTGCCACAAGATGATTGGTTTCTCAACAGGTAACACACTTTTTCCTGCGAAATTTTCTGTTTATATGATATTCCGAAACAACAGACAAAAATGTATATGATGCAATAACTTATTTGTCGATGTTTGGAACTCTATGAGACAATAATCACAATATGCAATGCAGGACCAAAATCTAGGGCTACACACTGGAAGCAGACAGTGCTGTACCTTGATGATGTGTTAACAGTATGCGAGGGTGAAATGATCACAGGAAGCATGACCATTGCACCTAACAAGAAGAATCCCAGAGATGTCGACATAAAGCTCAGCTATTCTTTGAATGGCCAGCACTGCAAGATCTCAAGGACCCAACTGTACAAAATGCGGTGAAAGCTGTCTCTAAAGGGAAGCAATAGAGCCAATCTCCCACAAGTCTCATTTTATCATGTTGAGGCTGAGAAAGCAGTGCTCATTTGTAATGTTTCAAGTTTCCATTTTTGCAATGTTTCAGAACAAGAAAACATAAATTTACCCCCGTGGTTCTATTAAAAGCATATCTCTGACTCTCTCTCTCTCTCTGTTTTCCTGGGAACAACACCCTCTCTGTTCAGAAATCCAGTTGCATAAAAAGAGCAAGCGGAAACAGTAGCCTGTAAAAACCATACTACTATACTAGAGTTTGGAGAGTGACTCTAAGTAGATACCTGAAGGATAAGTGTTCCAACGGCTATTAAAAATTTCAAGACCTGGTACAAGAATCATGGCAAGGTAATAATAACATATGAGGCTCAAGCCTGAAGAGAAACTTAGGGAAACATAACTTGTACAACAAAAGAGAGGATTTAATACAAAAATTATATTAGAATATACCACCGCTGTTGACGATATCGAAAGAAAAGCACCTACAAATATTCCTTCTGTTAGTTTACCACCGCATAACTGCAATGAGGAAACAACTAAGTCAACCGAATGCTTTCTTTTTGATGAATCATGCATGAACTTCTTTTTTGAGCAACTTTCATGAATCGTAAACAAAATCCTAATAACTCATACTCAATTGCTATCACTATTTAGAAACTAGAACATACCGAGGCTGTTATTATCCCACTCAAGCACATGAACAAAACTATGCGACCACAAACTACACGAAGCTGCGACCACAATGAATAAGTCAATAACTGTCTGAAAAGTTTCAAACGAACAAAGAAACCAAAAAAATGTAAGAGGGTGGAAACATGTAAACCTTTGCTGCAGAAAATTCTTATCCTAAAGCAAAAAGGAGAAAAATCAGACCAAACATATATATCAAGTCCTTGTCGACCTCAATTTGTAGACCAGTTTGCTATGTGTGTAAGTCTCGATGCTTGCTACTTTGAAAAGTGACAAGGCATATATGTTCATTAATAAAAACTTTGTATCATTGTTCTAATGAAAGTTATTATTAGGCTTTTAATCAATACAAGTGTATTTAACCTTGTGGCACAAGAATATATATTGTTTGTTTATTGATGTAAGATTGGAAAAGGATGGATCAATCTGTGCAGTCAATCCCCTAAATGGTAAGTTCTTGCCAGCTAAAAAAAAATAGAGACGTGGAAGTGAGAGTAAAACATAGTACTGGTTGTGTTTAGTTTTACAATTATAGACTTGGAGAGAAAAAAAGATTCAAGCACTATTGTTTCTCCTACCTGTAGCAATCACGTCAATTTTTCCTTATTTTCTGTATTCACTCATTGAGCTGCAATTCATAGAACATCATAAAATTTATTGTTACTTATTAGTGGTTGTTTTATGGTTTTGCAGATTAAACATAAAGATCGAGTTTTGGGTCTGATTCTTATATCGCCTCAACGCAAAGCACCCTCATGGTCTGAATGGGCTTATTATAAGGTTAGTTTATAGGACTCTACAAAATGGAAAACGCACCCAGACGAATATAGAACATGATGTAAATACTGTCTCTGCAGCTAGTGTCAAACTTGTTGTACTATAATGGCATGTCTGGACTGTTAAAAGATCATTTCTTGCAGAGGTACTTCAGTAAGGTAATCTTTCTTGTGATTCCTTGAAGAAACCCTGCCTATACTCAATGGATTTGATATTGTTTTCTGACAACGACAGGAAGCTCGTGTATCATATGATGTGTGTATTCATCTGCTTGGTGAAAGACATGTTATTAGCCTTAGGCTGCTTCTGGAAGCAATCAACAGGAGACATGACATAACCGACGGCTTGAGGAGTTTGAAATGCCGTACACTAATCTCCTTTCCACTCTGAAACGTTTCGCATGGTGGCTGCACTAGACAGAAAATACAGCGCCTTGGTTGAGGTATCCGGGTTTAGTGTAACGAAAAGCTCTTTAGATTCTTGGAACATGCTTTGCTCAATGGTGACAGAGGAGCAACCACATGCAATGCTGATACCAATGGCATTCTTTTTCGTGGGGTTTGGACTGTACCGGCCTGGTCGGGTTAGTGATCGCCCTTGGAGTCCACTTAGTCCCCGTCGGGTGAGCTTCTGTCTCCACAGAGTCTTGGTCTGAAGTTAAAGCCAATATAAACTAAGGTTCCTACGAAATGTTAAAGAAACATTGATTCATATTTTTTCTCTCTTTCATATTGTTTGATTACATTGTATTTGTTGTTGTACTCTATAGTCTATTAACTCAAGAAAGCACTTTATGTAAGAGATTTTAGTTTTATAGGTTGGTATCATTACAATACGTTGAAGATTGTTTCAAAACTTAATGAAGCAAAGTTACAAGTCTGTGTAGTGGTTATCTTCGTGTAAGAGATTTTATACGGTTTCCTCTTCGGCTTGATCTCTCAGAAACATCTATACATCCGGAACACAATCGACGGCTCCCCATTCATCGCCTTTCCCTAGCTTGAGATCAAATGTGGCTTTTTGATGTTGTCGTGTCAACTACGGAAATCAACATCAAGAATCGTGAAGAGAACCTTGGATCATTTGTGATATAAGCTTTGCACTCTCTGAACGATACAAACCTCCTTTGAAACCAATCTGATGATACAGATGAAGAGAAAAGACAATCAAAAAGCTGAGTTTGTGCCAAAGGTGTGCAGAGAGAAACAGGACGACATATATGTTTTTGATTTACCTCAGTTGAGCTATCGGGAGAGAACCACCGTAAGAGCACTCCTAAATGTACAACGGCCGGTATCAACTTGAATAGAAATGGTGTCGTTACCTGCAACATATTCACTTTAATGTACATGTCAAAATATTCGTTCTATAACTGAAATGGTGTGGATGTGAACCATACCAGGCTTAGAGCAGTTGTTCCCAGAAGCAGGAGGTACAGTTTGCTCTGCGAATAAACACAAAACCCTTCACCGTTATCACTCCACCAAAAGCAAAATTATGAGCAACCTATTATGGGTACCACACAGTCGGGAAGATATAACCGTAGTTGCACAACACAGTTTCATTTGATTGCTTACCTCAATAAGGTGAAGATTAGATGCTCGACTTAGCAGAACAAAAGCAAATTCCCCAATCTGCGCAAGCGACATTCCAACCTATAGACAAGAAAACTGTAAGGGCTCTCACTACGAGTAAGGTTTGGAGCAATGTGAAAGCAAAAAGGAAGGGTTCACTTCTTACAAGTACTGCAGTTTTGTTATTGTATCCAAAGACCTTAACAACGATTGCAACGACCACGGTCTTTATCACTATCACCAGTAACACAGCTGCTACCAGAATATCAACATGGTTCCACAAGAAGTGCATATGTATCAACATTCCAATACTAGCAAGGAACAGCGCTGCAAAAAAATTGCGGATTGGTTCTACCTGAAAGGGAAGCACAGGAATGATACGAAGAGCTCTATGTGGCAAAAAAGAGAAATGCATTTCATAAAGTCACCAACAGATATATAGCACAAAAGACACTTGTGGCATAAGAATGTTCAAATAAAATGCGAAAAGATCCACAAGTCCGAAAGAGTCAAAATTGACTTCTTACTTGTTCAAGAGTATGCTGGGCGAGATCCGTTGTTGAGATCATCACTCCTGCCGCAAAGGAACCCAGCTCAAGACTTAGACCGAGCTTGTCACTACACTGAAGAAACCAAAACAATACTGAGTTTATGAACTGAAAATTTGAGATAGCACATGTGCAAACGGCCAATAGATAAGAAGAACAAATGGATCAGACTGACCCAAGCAACAAGCAAACAAAATGCTACAGCGGCCAACTGGTAGAGCTCGTTAGTCTGTCAAAGATTGACGAACGCTTAAGTTGATAAACATTTTGAAGACCAAAAACGGAAGCAAGTAAAAATGTGTGTATACCTGAGAAGAAAGGCTTGTCATAAGTTTTAGAAACCAAGGTACCCAGGTACGTGACAGTACAAACAAAGCAGCCAAAAACGCAATCAAAATAGCCAGCCTGGAAATAAATTACCGCACGATCAAAGAAATGAAGTATTAAAAACTTCCAGGAAAATAGAATACATACGATTTAGCCATGGAAAACATTCCTTGAAGGACCCCAGATGTGCCACCAAGAACCGGAAGGAGAGCAAAAAGCAAACCCACAGCACAATCCTAGATATCCAAGAAATCATATTTTAAAAATCTAATTAAAGAAACTGTCGCATACAACGTATTAACTGATGAAATCCAGTTGCATACAAAAGGCTAAGCGGAAACAGTAGCCTGTAAGAATCACACTACTATGCTATTGTTTGGAGAGTGACTAAGTGGATACCTGAAGGATAAGTGTTCCAACGGTTATCTGGCCATGTAGAGCACTTATGCTATTTTTTTCCATTAAAAATTTCAATACCTGATACAAGAATCATGGCAAGGTAACAATAACATATGAGGATCACCCCTAAAGAGAAACTTAGGGAAACATAACTGGTACAACAAAAGAAAGGATTTAATACAGTGAGAGCACACAGAGTAAATTATAACAGTTTAGAATTACAAAAGTGATATTAGAATATACCACCGCTGTTGACGACATCGAAAGAAAAGCACCTACGAATATTCCTTCTGTTAGTTTACCACCGCATAACTGCAATGCAATGAAGAAGCAGCCAAGTCAACCCAATGCATTCCTTTTCATGATTTATACACAATAAGCCTAATAACTCATTCTCACTCAATTGCTATTACTATTTACAAACTAGAACATACCGAGGCTGTTATCCCACTCAAGCACATGAACAAAAATATTTGAAGAAGACCTCCTGGAATAGCTACTGCACGAACTACACGAAGCTGCGACCACAAAGTACAATAAATCAATGACTATCTCAAAAGTTTCAAAAGAACAAAGAAACCAGAAAAGTGTAAGAGGGTGGAAACATGCAAACCTTTGCTGCAGAAAATTCTAATCCTAAAGCAAAAAGAAGAAAGATTACACCAAACTGAGCTACTGTTTCAACCTGTGCTACACAAAAGAATATATATATCAAGTCTTGTCGACCATTAACATAGCCAGTCAATCTCTTAATCATGAAAACTTCCGTCGAAATGCAATATGAAGACAAAAAGGAGGAACTTTGAAGAGCTAAAGCTGATGTAAGCTACCTGCACCATTTCACTAACAAAGCTTAACCCACCCGGTCCAATGATAGATCCAGCCAACAGATACCCAGTAATGACCTGCCAAGTAAGTAGTACAGAAATTAAATATGGCCGTCACTGTTCGATGATTCAAAGGCCAACAAAATCAATTCTAAGCTCTTGGAAAGGTGAATACTCAAATGGTAACGGAATAATGTTGAAAGTTACAAGCTCTGCAAAGGAAGCGTGTACTCACCGGTTGACCAGCACAAGCAAATGCAATTCCACCACAAGTAGCAGAAACAATGACGACGACCAAATCTGAGATCAGCCTACAAATATATCCAGTTAAGAGAGGCGTCCCCAACAAAAAACGGTTAGGTAGATTCTTACAAATGATAAATGATCAAAGACCTTTCCTTACGAATGCTATATTTACCTTAAATCTAGCTGCAGTACAGGGTACTTGGACTTTGGATTGGACATGATAAAAACGTTGTCCTGGATTGGAATTGAAAATTCACAATTCAGGAATGTTGTCACAAACGGGTAGATAACAGGTGTACATTCTCTCTTAACCAATATATAGTACAATTCTTCAAAGACTATGAAAGCTTACCTTCCTATCTATCAGTCTTGGAGTATCTTCTACGCCATTCTCGTTATCCAAATTAAAGAATGATCTAGCATAAAAGGCACTGATTATATTACCGCCTCTGAAACAAAGCTAGATAGCAGCCACAACTTTCACAAATCGAGTCCAAAAAGGGTAAAGCAAGCATGATTATAAAGAGACTCACTTCTCCTCCTTGGTCTTGGTCTCATTTTTCTTGGGCTTCACTCGAGCAACAGTTTCCAGAACAGCCTAAAGAGCAGAACAAATGGTTTAATAAAAAGAAGGAAAAAAAAAACAAGAAAGACTGAGTAGTGTACCGTCTAAAAGCAATAAGGCCACAAATGAAGTGGCGAAAACAAAGATTACAATTAACCAACCTGCTGATCAGCAACGCTATTATTAAAGCTTCCTGGATCAGGAACTGCAAAAGCAAAACAAGACAAAAGCAATTCACAAACCACTTATTCAAAGAGTTCAAATAACATCTTGTATATCCTCTAGGACGAGACCAGACCAAGTGATATAATCCAAGAGTTTTAAGCACTATGCCATTGGTCAATAACTTTTATCATCTCAATATGCAATTCATTAAATTCTATAAGCCATGAGTAATCTAAAAACTCCAATGCATATATACAGATGTGAGCATTAGCTAAAATCAATGATAAATCCCTAAGGAGTAGAATCAATTTTCACCAAATCTAAATCCCTAGTGTAGCAAACGAACCATCGTTCTGGTCATTCTCCGGAAACTCCTTCTCAAGTGCCCTATCGATCATATCGGCGAAACTGTCCTCCTTAGGTTTCGCGTTCGTCGCATTGGACTCGGCGGCGTTTCCGTTGATCTCGCGTGTGGCAACTGACTCAGTCCCGATATCGGACTCGGCGGAGAAGGCAAGATGGAAACTACAGATCAGGAGAAACGCCAGAAACCTCATCGTTTCCACGGAGATGAATTCGCCGATTTTACACCGCCGCATCTCAGTGACGGTGGTGGCGCGGCGGAGCGATTAAGAAATAGAGAGAGAGAGAGTGATTGTGAAAGATAGATTCTGCTTCCTTCTTCTTCTTCTTCTCTCTCTTTCTGGTGGTTAGAGAGCGAGAAAGAAAACAGATCGAAGGAAAATTAATTAATACTATTAAAGTAAAAAGGGTAACATTTGCTGAATATGCACATTAAATACGTGTAAATTATATTCAACTGTTATCGTTTTTTTTTTTTTTTGCTTGTACTAAATAGCTTAATTTTGGTGAAGAAACCAGCAAATTTTCATTTTATTTTAATAAATAAATGATATCTCATTCAATACTCCAAGTTAAGATTTTTTTAGAATTTTTTCTTGTTCCACAAAGATAGATTTTCTATATTGTTAAGGTATTTTTTATACTTTTGAAAAACATTAATTGAGAATATTTGAATTAATTAAATTTCATTGGTGGAAAGTTATTGAAAAGTGTATAATAAAGTAAAAGATAAATTAAATTATAAATATTTATTAAATTATTAATAAGCGTCCATACTCTAAAAAATCTTACTTTTGGGAACAGAGAGAGTAGGGGTGTTCAATCCGGATATCGGTTCGGTTTCGGTTCGGTTTTTTTTCGGTTTTCGGTATTTCGGTTAGTAAAATATAACTACCATTCTAAATCCATATTTACTTCGGTTCGGTTCGGTTTATATACCGTCGGTTTTCGGTTTATTCGGTTTTATACCAAAAAACATAATTATTTTGTTTGAGATCATATTATATGAATTTTAGAGTCATATTGTCAACACAGTCATTTATTAAAAATATATTACATGTTCAAATAAATGAACAAAAAAGTAAAAATACTTCTACCATCAAATAAAATAATCAAATCTATAACTAAAATCAAAGCTTGAAATTTTGAAAATAAAAATATGAAACAAAACAGAAACATGAAATAAAAGTTTTTCCACTCTTCCATATTTAGTGTTCATTAAAATCATGCATTTTCAATTGAAAATTTTCCATTAATTATTGTCTATCAAACTTATAATCTTCATATTAATTTAGTGAAGACTAAAATAAATCAAAAAGATAAAAAAAAAGACTTAGAAAATAAAATGTGAATTGCGATGTATTGTTATTTAGTTATAGTTCAAGTGTTTTACAAATTAAGGTTTTTTATTACTATAAAATTATAATAGTTATTAACACAAATTTAACTTATGTAACAAATAGATTTTCATGTATTGTTATAAAATAGATACATATTTACATGTTTCTACTTTTAATCGGTTTTGTTCGGTTTATTCGGTTTAATCGGTTATATACCAAACCATATCCAAATCCTACGGTTTTTATAAAATTATATCCATTCGGTTTATATGGTATATACCAAAACCAAACCATATTGTCTATTTTGGTTCGGTTCGGTTCGGTACGGTTCGGTTTTACCATATTGAACAGCCCTAAGAGAGAGTATTCTTTTGATGTAACTACGGATGCTACAACTTTAAGATGGTGCTGTTGATCATCTGGACTAAAAAGGTTGACAAAGAAGAATCCCAAGCCCTTAATCTTGAACTGTACATAGAGTGATAGATTACTAACTTAGGCTTCGAATGTTACGAACCGCCTCGCCCCGCAGTTAACAGTAACAAAAATCTCTACATATACTATATATCTATACGTTTTTATAACTGTTAAAACCGCACCGCAATTAATGTATGTAGCGGCTAGAGGCTTGTTCAAAATGAATCCTCCAATGATTATAGTGCCTAAATCCATTGAGGAAGGCATCGAGACTTTGCTCGAGGTTCCTAGAGCTAAGGCACAATCCTGTTAGCTTGGACATAGGAGGACAACCTTTAGCATCCAACTACCCATTGCCGCCCAAGGTTTGTGGTTTTTTTTTGTGTGTGTTGTTTGGTGGCATAGTGATACAGTAGCTTCATCAGGTGTCAGTAGAACCATGAGGAGAATTCTTTCAGTGGAGTTGGCTTTTGAACCAAAGATTGTATATGTGAGAAAAACATCTAAAGTTAAAATGTGTCAAAGGTTACGACATCCTCATTCAAATAGCTAATGATAACATTGGTTTGTCAGTGTTGGTTCTTCTCGGTAGATATATGATAACCCGCCCTTCGGGATAAAATGGTCGAGCAAGGGAAAGTCAGAATCTGGAGCCAAGCTTTTGGGAGATTACATATTTGGAGTAATGTTGAGTTTTGATCACACAAAACTTAACAAGGTTCGGAGAAGACAGAAGATTGGTCGAGCATCAACTTGATGATCGAACCGCGGGCGGTACGGGCCAACCGAGAAGTTCGAAGTAGGATGTGGTCGAAGAATGGATCGTGAGTGAACCATGAGACATATTAAGCTGCTCTACCTTTCTTAGAAGAGTCTTAGATTGATCAGACGAAGATTTTGGAAGAATCACATTTTTGGAAGCACGACGGTCTAGAAGCTCGACGTTTCAGAAACCCGACGTTTCTTAGCCACTAAGTTTTCCGCGAAACTTCACATCTATCATCAGAATATTATTTCAGAGATATTATAATTTTGAAGCATGACGGGAGTAAGCAGGACGGGAAGCAAGCACGACGGGAAAACCCGAAGTTGGTCGAAAACCCTAATTTCGGTTTTTCGAAATTATTGGAAGAAGCCGGAGGCTCGGGAAATATTTTTAGAGGATCTCAGTATTCATATGGAGTTTATTAAAAATATTTAGAGAATCAGAACGGGAGCGAAAAAATATTCGGGATTGATCGCGGGACGAAAATTCATCAGAAAGACCGAAATCGCACAAATCAACCGGGAAGCTCGAGGTGGCCCTATCTGAGAGATCAGGACGTGCTGTCCTTCATCCAAGCATCTTAGTGTCTCCGTAGCACGATATGTCTCCGCAGGATGAAGCCTCACATGCAGCATGACACCCAAAGCACGACATGGCATCGTCTTGACACCCAGAGGCCCGTGTGTCGCGATGCATGAGCTCCAGCCATGCTGAATGACATCTGGACGTGGTGCTGGCTTCTGGCATGCATAGGAGTCATGCATGGTGACATTTGGACGCCCGTGTGTCGCCGCGCATGCGACCGGAAGCATGCGGGACGACACACAGGCGATTGAGTGGCACCATTTCAATGGTTGGCCATATCTATATAAACCCAGCTCCCCCAGCTCGTTTCATTCATTCCACACACTCAAACATCACTCTAAAACTTGGGCTAGAGAGAGAAAGTGAAGTAGAAAAAGGAAGTGAAGGATTTGGAGCTGTTTTGAAGAAGTTAGAGCATTTTTAAGAGCCATTGTTCTACCGAAAGTCCGAGAAGAAGATCCAGAAGTCCGAGGAGGTTCTGTCCAAGTCCTGATTCGTCCATACCAGTCCATTGAAGACAGAGGCATTGGGTTTTGGCTAGGCTCTCTCCGATCAACCAGCTGCAAGAACACCGTGAGTTGGTTTGTTTGAGTTCCACTTGGAACTTAGGATAGATCGAGTTGCATATAGAGTAGTAATATCACACTGATGCATGATAGAGTCCTAGGGTTATTTTTATTTATGAATTGGACTCAGTTTAGCATGGGCTAAGCTGAGATATAATGGAATTAAGACTGAGTTATAACCTGACTAGGACTAGGATGAATGATGCATTAACCGGTATAGTTTGATAAATTATGGCGTAGCTGAATTGTTAAGATTGAGATGCATGTTTTCCTTTATTTATTTATGGGTAGTTTAGTAATGGAGTAGACCTGCCTTAGAGATATTAGGACTATTGAATGCTTGGTTTGGTAGTGATTGTTGTTGTGCAGGGATGGTATTGTTCAGGAGATCTTAGGCCATATAGGCCGATTTCCTTCCATGTCGAGTTTAGTACTACGAATCCTATGCCATATAGGCTGGACTACAAGTACAGCTGTTAGTGTCGTAGACTCCTTAGTGTATTTAAGTTTGTGGTAGGAGTCTTGGTCTTACTAGGATTAGTGTGTTGTAGCCGACAGTATGAGCGTAACCCGTCCATACTAGGCTTGTTTAAGGGTGATTAGTGTTTCCTCAGCCTCGTACCCAGCGGGTTTAAGGAAACCCCTTATTCGTTGAATCGGGAAGACTCAGAGAGACGGGATCATGGCCTATGGCTGAGTTATTACACGACGGTGTAATGTGGCAGTGACCCGAAGGACTGTGGGCTGTCGCGCGGTGACCCGAAGGACTGTGGGCCGCGGTCGGTTGAAAGTTCCTTCTTCTGGCCTTTGTGGTAGGGAGATAGGATATTGCCGATGTTGAGGAGGAACACGAGATCACCAGGACCCATGTTAGAGTATTGAGTCTAGAGTTAGAATAGTGTGTCGAGTTAGTTTTATTGTGTCGTCTTGAGGGTGAGGAACCCTCGAGATAGTGTTAGCACCGAGATACGGTGTTGATCGAGTCTTGATTGTTAGATTAGGGATCCGTTGAGTAGATGGTCGTTTGGCCATGTCTATTATTAGTATTATTAGATTAAGGTCGAGCATACCTTAATCGGTGCGGTTTTGGGGATTAGCCTTAAAGCTTTATTTTCTGCGCTTAGGCTAGATTGATTGTTATTTTTGGATTGTCTGAGCTAGCTACTAGGTTTAGGTATTTAGGTAGCCAGCTCACTGAGTGACCTTCTGTTACTCACCCAACTCTCGTTGTCCTTTTTGCAGGAGTTTAGGTTGTAGGAGATTGGACGCGTAGGCCACCGGAATAGATTTGCAGTGCATTTGGCTACGGTTTGATTTTTATACGATTTATGTTTCCGTTGCGTTTTATCGGATTTGGGATCCCTAAAGTATTGCAAATATTCTTAAAAGTCTTGGATTTAAATCTTAAAAAAATTAACGGGTCCAATATGATATTGGTTTAGTCCGAACCAACACAACGTTAGGTCTTGGTACGGGTTGAAAAGCCTTAGGCCTCGATCTAACGGAACCGTTAACTCATGGTACAGGTTGCAAAGCCTTAAGCTTTGATTTAGCGGGACGTGTTAGTGGATGAACTAGTCTAGGTTGCGAAATAAATCTGTGACTCGGACCGGATCGTCCCTAGCTCGTCACGTAGCGCTTCCGGACCATGGTGTTGGGTTGGACGGTCAGTCATGTTCTTGTTTGATTGTTGGCTGGCCGGTTGGCCTTACATCTCCAATCCTTGGTGTTGGTTGGTCCGTCGGTCATGTTCTTGTTTGATTGTTCGCCGGTGGGTCGGCCTATGCCTAGGACGGTTCGGGGGTGTTACAGTCCTTGTCTTAGGACTTTCTCAAACTGTACCATTCAAATAACTGAAAACAGAAAAGTCTTTGGTCTTTAAGACTTGTAAGCCGTGGGTAATAAATCTTTGTCTTTGTCAAGACATGTGTAAGCCGTGGGTAAAAATCTTTGTAAGCCGTGGGTAAGGAATATGTTTTCAGTTATAGTCTTTTGTCTTAAGACTGAGCCGCATGCTCTTATTTGTCATCCCCTAAAGCCCTTCTTTATACATGCACCACCAACCCATATTCTCGGTCCATTAGGATATGGCATAAGTTTCTTTTAGAGGCAGCAAGGGACAATGTTTTCAGTTATAGTCCTTGTCTTAGGACTTTCTCAAACTGTACCGTTCAAATAACTGAAAACAGAAAAGTCTTTGGTCTTTAAGACTTGTAAGCCGCGGGTAATAAATCTTTGTCTTTGTCTAAGACATGTGTAAGCCGAGGGTAATAAATCTTTGTAAGCCGTGGGTAAAGAATCTGTTTTCAGTTATAGTCTTTTGTCTTAAGACTGAGCCGCATGCTCTTATTTGCCATCACCTAACGCCCTTCTCTATACATGCACCACCAACCCATATTCTCGATCCATTAGGGGATGGCATAAGTTTCTTTTAGAGGCAGCAAGAGACATTGTTTTCAGTTATAGTCCTTGTCTTAGGACTTTCTCAAACTGTACCGTTCAAATAACTGAAAACAGAAAAGTCTTTGGTCTTTAAGACTTGTAAGCTGTGGGTAATAAATCTTTGTCTTTGTCTAAGACATGTGTAAGCCGAGGGTAATAAATCTTTGTAAGCCGTGGGTAAGGAATCTGATTTCAGTTATAGTCTTTTGTCTTAAGACTGAGCCGCATGCTCTTATTTGCCATCCCCTAACGCCTTTCTCTATACATACACCACCAACCCATATTCTCGATCCATTAGGGGATGGCATAAGTTTCTTTTAGAGGCAGCAAGGGACATTGTTTTCAGTTATAGTCCTTGTCTTAGGACTTTCTCAAACTGTACCGTTCAAATAACTGAAAACAGAAAAGTCTTTGGTCTTTAAGACTTGTAAGCCGTGGGTAATAAATCTTTGTCTTTGTCTTAAACATGTGTAAGCCGAGGGTAATAAATCTTTGTAAGCCGTGGGTAAGGAATCTGTTTTCAGTTATAGTCTTTTGTCTTAAGACTGAGCCGCATGCTCTTATTTGCCATCCCCTAACGCCCTTCTCTATACATGCACCACCAACCCATATTCTCGATCCATTTGGGGATGGCATAAGTTTCATTTAGAGACAGCAAGGGACAATGTTTTCAGTTATAGTCCTTGTCTTAAGACTTTCTCAAACTGTACCGTTCAAATAACTGAAAACAGAAAAGTCTTTGGTCTTTAAGACTTGTAAGCCGTGGGTAATAAATCTTTGTCGTTGTCTAAGACATGTTTAAGCCGAGGGTAATAAATCTTTGTAAGCCGTGGGTAAGGAATCTGTTTTCAGTTATAGTATTTTGTCTTAAGACTGAGCCGCATGCTCTTATTTGCCATCCCCTAACGCCCTTCTCTATACATGCACCACCAACCCATATTCTCGATCCATTAGGGGATGGCATAAGTTTCTTTTAGAGGCAGCAAGGGACATTGTTTTCAGTTATAGTCCTTGTCTTAGGACTTTCTCAAACTGTACCGTTCAAATAACTGAAAACAGAAAAGTCTTTGGTCTTTAAGACTTGTAAGCCGTGGGTAATAAATCTTTGTCTTTGTCTAAGACATGTGTAAGCCGAGGGTAATAAATCTTTGTAAGCCGTGGGTAAGGAATCTGTTTTTAATTATAGTCTTTTGTCTTAAGACTGAGCCGCATGCTCTTATTTGCCATCCCCTAACGCCCTTCTCTATACATGCACCACCAACCCATATTCTCGATCCATTAAGGGATGGCATAAGTTTCTTTTAGAGGCAGCAAGGGACAATGTTTTCAGTTATAGTCCTTGTCTTAGGACTTTCTCAAACTGTACCGTTCAAATAACTGAAAACAGAAAAGTCTTTGGTCTTTAAGACTTTTAAGCCGTGGATAATAAATCTTTGTCTTTGTCTAAGACATGTGTAAGCCGAGGGTAATAAATCTTTTTAAGCCGTGGGTAAGGAATCTGTTTTCAGTTATAGTCTTTTGTCTTAAGACTGAGCTGCATGCTCTTATTTGCCATCCCCTAACGTCCTTCTCTATACATGCACCACAAACCCATATTCTTGATCCATTAGGGGATGGCATAAGTTTCTTTTAGAGGCAGCAAGGGACATTGTTTTCAGTTATAGTCCTTGTCTTAGGACTTTCTCAAACTGTACTGTTCAAATAACTGAAAACAGAAGAGTCTTTGGTCTTTAAGACTTGTAAGCCGTGGGTAATAAATTTTTGTCTTTGTCTAAGACATGTGTAAGCCGAGATTAATAAATCTTTGTAAGCCGTGGGTAAGGAATATGTTTCCAGTTATAGTCTTTTGTCTTAAGACTGAGCCGCATGCTCTTATTTGCCATCCCCTAACGCCCTTCTCTATACATGCACCACCAACCCATATTCTCGATCCATTAGGGGATGGCATAAGTTTCTTTTAGAGGCAGCAAGGGACAATGTTTTTAGTTATAGTCCTTGTCTTAGGACTTTCTCAAACTGTACCGTTCATATAACTGAAAACAGAAACGTCTTTGGTTTTTAAGACTTGTAAGCCGTGGGTAATAAATCTTTGTCTTTGTCTAAGACATGTGTAAGCCGAGGGTAATAAATCTTTGTAAGCCGTGGGTAAGGAATCTGTTTTCAGTTATAGTCTTTTGTCTTAAGACTGAGCCGCATGCTCTTATTTGCCATCCCCTAACGTCCTTCTCTATACATGCACCACCAACCCATATTCTCGATCCATTAGGGGATGGCATAAGTTTCTTTTAGAGGCAGCAAGGGACATTGTTTTCAGTTATAGTCCTTGTCTTAGGACTTTCTCAAACTGTACCGTTCAAATAACTGAAAACAGAAAAGTCTTTGGTCTTTAAGACTTGTAAGCCGTGGGTAATAAATCTTTGTCTTTGTCTTAAACATGTGTAAGCCGAGGGTAATAAATCTTTGTAAGCCGTGGGTAAGGAATCTGTTTTCAGTTATAGTCTTTTGTCTTAAGACTGAGCCGCATGCTCTTATTTGCCATCCCCTAACGCCCTTCTCTATACATGCACCACCAACCCATATTCTCGATCCATTTGGGGATGGCATAAGTTTCTTTTAGAGGCAGCAAGGGACAATGTTTTCAGTTATAGTCCTTGTCTTAAGACTTTCTCAAACTGTACCGTTCAAATAACTGAAAACAGAAAAGTCTTTGGTCTTTAAGACTTGTAAGCCGTGGGTAATAAATCTTTGTCGTTGTCTAAGACATGTTTAAGCCGAGGGTAATAAATCTTTGTAAGCCGTGGGTAAGGAATCTGTTTTCAGTTATAGTCTTTTGTCTTAAGACTGAGCCGCATGCTCTTATTTGCCATCCCCTAACGCCCTTCTCTATACATGCACCACCAACCCATATTCTCGATCCATTAGGGGATGGCATAAGTTTCTTTTAGAGGCAGCAAGGGACATTGTTTTCAGTTATAGTCCTTGTCTTAGGACTTTCTCAAACTGTACCGTTCAAATAACTGAAAACAGAAAAGTCTTTGGTCTTTAAGACTTGTAAGCCGTGGGTAATAAATCTTTGTCTTTGTCTAAGACATGTGTAAGCCGAGGGTAATAAATCTTTGTAAGCCGTGGGTAAGGAATCTGTTTTTAATTATAGTCTTTTGTCTTAAGACTGAGCCGCATGCTCTTATTTGCCATCCCCTAACGCCCTTCTCTATACATGCACCACCAACCCATATTCTCGATCCATTAGGGGATGGCATAAGTTTCTTTTAGAGGCAGCAAGGGACAATGTTTTCAGTTATAGTCCTTGTCTTAGGACTTTCTCAAACTGTACCGTTCAAATAACTGAAAACAGAAAAGTCTTTGGTCTTTAAGACTTTTAAGCCGTGGATAATAAATCTTTGTCTTTGTCTAAGACATGTGTAAGCCGAGGGTAATAAATCTTTTTAAGCCGTGGGTAAGGAATCTGTTTTCAGTTATAGTCTTTTGTCTTAAGACTGAGCTGCATGCTCTTATTTGCCATCCCCTAACGCCCTTCTCTATACATGCACCACAAACCCATATTCTTGATCCATTAGGGGATGGCATAAGTTTCTTTTAGAGGCAGCAAGGGACATTGTTTTCAGTTATAGTCCTTGTCTTAGGACTTTCTCAAACTGTACTGTTCAAATAACTGAAAACAGAAGAGTCTTTGGTCTTTAAGACTTGTAAGCCGTGGGTAATAAATTTTTGTCTTTGTCTAAGACATGTGTAAGCCGAGATTAATAAATCTTTGTAAGCCGTGGGTAAGGAATCTGTTTCCAGTTATAGTCTTTTGTCTTAAGACTGAGCCGCATGCTCTTATTTGCCATCCCCTAACGCCCTTCTCTATACATGCACCACCAACCCATATTCTCGATCCATTAGGGGATGGCATAAGTTTCTTTTAGAGGCAGCAAGGGACAATGTTTTTAGTTATAGTCCTTGTCTTAGGACTTTCTCAAACTGTACCGTTCATATAACTGAAAACAGAAAAGTCTTTGGTCTTTAAGACTTGTAAGCCGTGGGTAATAAATCTTTGTCTTTGTCTAAGACATGTGTAAGCCGAGGGTAATAAATCTTTGTAAGCCGTAGGTAAGGAATCTGTTTTCAGTTATAGTCTTTTGTCTTAAGACTGAGCCGCATGCTCTTATTTGCCATCCCCTAACGTCCTTCTCTATACATGCACCACCAACCCATATTCTCGATCCATTAGGGGATGACATAAGTTTCTTTTAGAGGCAGCAAGGGACATTGTTTTCAGTTATAGTCCTTGTCTTAGGACTTTCTCAAACTGTACCGTTCAAATAACTGAAAACAGAAAAGTCTGGGGTCTTTAATACTTGTAAGCCGTGGGTAATAAATCTTTGTCTTTGTCTAAGACATGTGTAAGCCGAAGGTAATAAATTTTTGTATGCCGTAGGTAAGGAATCTGTTTTCAGTTATAGTCTTTTGTCTTAAGACTGAGCCGCATGCTCTTATTTGCCATCCCCTAACGCCCTTCTCTATACATGCACCACAACCCATATTCTCGATCCATTAGGGGATGGCATAAGTTTCTTTTAGAGGCAGCAAGGGACAATGTTTTCAGTTATAGTCCTTGTCTTAGGACTTTCTCAAACTGTACCGTTCAAATAACTGAAAACAGAAAAGTCTTTGGTCTTTAAGACTTGTAAGCCGTGGGTAATAAATCTTTGTCTTTGTCTAAGACATGTGTAAGCCGAGGGTAATAAATCTTTGTAAGCCGTGGGTAAGGAATCTGTTTTCAGTTATAGTCTTTTGTCTTAAGACTGAGCCGCATGCTCTTATTTGCCATCCCCTAACGCCCTTCTCTATACATGCACCACCAACCCATATTCTCGATCCATTAGGGGATGGTATAAGTTTCTTTTAGAGGCAGCAAGGGACATTGTTTTCAGTTATATTCCTTGTCTTAGGACTTTCTCAAACTGTACCGTTCAAATAACTGAAAACAGAAAAGTCTTTGGTCTTTAAGACTTGTAAGCCGTGGGTAATAAATCTTTGTCTTTATCTAAGACATGTGTAAGCCGAGGGTAATAAATCTTTGTAAGCCGTGGGTAAGGAATCTGTTTTTAGTTATAGTCTTTTGTCTTAAGACTGAGCCGCATGCTCTTATTTGCCATCCCCTAACGCCCTTCTCCATACATGCACCACCAACCCATATTCTCGATCCATTAGGGGATGGCATAAGTTTCTTTTAGAGGCAGCAAGGGACAATGTTTTTAGTTATAGTCCTTGTCTTAGGACTTTCTCAAACTGTACCGTTCATATAACTGAAAACAGAAAAGTCTTTGGTTTTTAAGACTTGTAAGCCGTGGGTAATAAATCTTTGTCTTTGTCTAAGACATGTGTAAGCCGAGGGTAATAAATCTTTGTAAGCCGTGGGTAAGGAATCTGTTTTCAGTTATAGTCTTTTGTCTTAAGACTGAACCGCATGCTCTTATTTGCCATCCCCTAACGTCCTTCTCTATACATGCACCACCAACCCATATTCTCGATCCATTAGGGGATGGCATAAGTTTCTTTTAGAGGCAGCAAGGGACATTGTTTTCAGTTATAGTCCTTGTCTTAGAACTTTCTCAAACTGTACCGTTCAAATAACTGAAAACAGAAAAGTCTTTGGTCTTTAATACTTGTAAGCCGTGGGTAATAAATCTTTGTCTTTGTCTAAGACATGTGTAAGCCGAAGGTAATAAATTTTTGTATGCCGTAGGTAAGGAATCTGTTTTCAGTTATAGTCTTTTGTCTTAAGACTGAGCCGCATGCTCTTATTTGCCATCCCCTAACGCCCTTCTCTATACATGCACCACCAACCCATATTCTCGATCCATTAGGGGATGGCATAAGTTTCTTTTAGAGGCAGCAAGGGACAATGTTTTCAGTTATAGTCCTTGTCTTAGGACTTTCTCAAACTGTACCGTTCAAATAACTGAAAACAGAAAAGTCTTTGGTCTTTAAGACTTGTAAGCCGTGGGTAATAAATCTTTGTCTTTGTCTAAGACATGTGTAAGCCGAGGGTAATAAATCTTTGTAAGCCGTGGGTAAGGAATTTGTTTTCAGTTATAGTCTTTTGTCTTAAGACTGAGCCGCATGCTCTTATTTGCCATCCCCTAACGCCCTTCTCTATACATGCACCACCAACCCATATTCTCGATCCATTAGGGGATGGTATAAGTTTCTTTTAGAGGCAGCAAGGGACATTGTTTTCAGTTATATTCCTTGTCTTAGGACTTTCTCAAACTGTACCGTTCAAATAACTGAAAACAGAAAAGTCTTTGGTCTTTAAGACTTGTAAGCCGTGGGTAATAAATCTTTGTCTTTGTCTAAGACATGTGTAAGCCGAGGGTAATAAATCTTTGTAAGCCGTGGGTAAGGAATCTGTTTTTAGTTATAGTCTTTTGTCTTAAGACTGAGCCGCATGCTCTTATTTGCCATCCCCTAACGCCCTTCTCTATACATGCACCACCAACCCATATTCTCGATCCATTAGGGGATGGCATAAGTTTCTTTTAGAGGCAGCAAGGGACAATGTTTTCAGTTATAGTCCTTGTCTTAGGACTTTCTCAAACTGTACCGTTCATATAACTGAAAACAGAAAAGTCTTTGCTCTTTAAGACTTGTAAGCCGTGGGTAATAAATCTTTGTCTTTGTCTAAGACATGTGTAAGCCGAGGGTAATAAATCTTTTTAAGCCTTGGGTAAAGAATCTGTTTTCAGTTATTGTCTTTTGTCTTAAGACTGAGCTGCATTCTCTTATTTGCCATCCCCTAACGCCCTTCTCTATACATGCACCACAAACCCATATTCTCGATCCATTAGGGGATGGCATAAGTTTCTTTTAGAGGCAGCAAGGGACATTGTTTTCAGTTATAGTCCTTGTCTTAGGACTTTCTCAAACTGTACTGTTCAAATAACTGAAAACAGAAGAGTCTTTGGTCTTTAAGACTTGTAAACCGTGGGTAATAAATTTTTGTCTTTGTCAAAGACATGTGTAAGCCGAGGGTAATAAATCTTTGTAAGCCGTGGGGAAGGAATATGTTTCCAGTTATAGTCTTTTGTCTTAAGACTGAGCCGCATGCTCTTATTTGCCATCCCCTAACGCCCTTCTCTATACATGCACCACCAACCCATATTCTCGATCCATTAGGGGATGGCATAAGTTTCTTTTAGAGACAGCAAGGGACAATGTTTTCAGTTATAGTCCTTGTCTTAGGACTTTCTCAAACTGTACCGTTCATATAACTGAAAACAGAAAAGTCTTTGGTCTTTAAGACTTGTAAGCCGTGGGTAATAAATCTTTGTCTTTGTCTAAGACATGTGTAAGCCGAGGGTAATAAATCTTTGTAAGCCGTAGGTAAGGAATCTGTTTTCAGTTATAGTCTTTTGTCTTAAGACTGAGCCGCATGCTCTTATTTGCCATCCCCTAACGTCCTTCTCTATACATGCACCACCAACCCATATTCTCGATCCATTAGGGGATGACATAAGTTTCTTTTAGAGGCAGCAAGGGACATTGTTTTCAGTTATAGTCCTTGTCTTAGGACTTTCTCAAACTGTACCGTTCAAATAACTGAAAACAGAAAAGTCTTTGGGCTTTAAGACTTGTAAGCCGTGGGTAATAAATCTTTGTCTTTGTCAAAGACATGTGTAAGCCGTGGGTAAAAATTTTTGTAAGCCGGAGGTTAGGAATCTGTTTTCAGTTATAGTCTTTTGTCTTAAGACTGAGCCGCATGCTCTTATTTGCCATCCCCTAACGCCCTTCTCTATACATGCACCACCAACCCATATTCTCGATCCATTAGGGGATGGCATAAGTTTCTTTTAGAGACAGCAATGGACAATGTTTTCAGTTATAGTCCTTGTCTTAGGACTTTCTCAAACTGTACCGTTCATATAACTGAAAACAGAAAAGTCTTTGGTCTTTAAGACTTGTAAGCCGTGGGTAATAAATCTTTGTCTTTGTCTAAGACATGTGTAAGCCGAGGGTAATAAATCTTTGTAACCCGTAGGTAAGGAATCTGTTTTCAGTTATAGTCTTTTGTCTTAAGACTGAGCCGCATGCTCTTATTTGCCATCCCCTAACGTCCTTCTCTATACATGCACCACCAACCCATATTCTCGATCCATTAGGGGATGGCATAAGTTTCTTTTAGAGGCAGCAAGGGACATTGTTTTCAGTTATAGTCCTTGTCTTAGGACTTTCTCAAACTGTACCGTTCAAATAACTGAAAACAGAAAAGTCTTTGGGCTTTAAGACTTGTAAGCCGTGGGTAATAAATCTTTGTCTTTGTCAAAGACATGTGTAAGCCGTGGGTAAAAATTTTTGTAAGCCGGAGGTTAGGAATCTGTTTTCAGTTATAGTCTTTTGTCTTAAGACTGAGCCGCATGCTCTTATTTGCCATCCCCTAATGCCCTTCTTTCTACATGCACCACCAACCCATATTCTCGATCCATTAGGGGATAGCATAAGTTTCTTTTAGAGGCAGCAAGGGACATTGTTTTCAGTTATAGTCCTTGTCTTAGGACTTTTTCAAACTGTACCATTCAAATAACTGAAAACAGAAAAGTCTTTGGTCTTTAAGACTTTTAAGCCGTGGGTAATAAATCTTTGTCTTTGTCAAGACATGTGTAAGCCGTGGGTAATGTAAGCCGTGGGTAAGGAATCTGTTTTCAGTTATAGTCTTTTGTCTTAAGACTGAGCCGCATGCTCTTATTTGCCATCCCCTAAAGCCCTTCTTTATACATGCACCACCAACCCATATTCTCGATCCATTAGGGGATGGCATAAGTTTCTTTTAGAGGCAGCAAGGGACATTGTTTTCAGTTATAGTCCTTGTCTTAGGACTTTCTCAAACTGTACCGTTCAAATAACTGAAAACAGAAAAGTCTTTGGGCTTTAAGACTTGTAAGCCGTGGGTAATAAATCTTTGTCTTTGTCAAAGACATGTGTAAGCCGTGGGTAAAAATTTTTGTAAGCCGGAGGTTAGGAATCTGTTTCCAGTTATAGTCTTTTGTCTTAAGACTGAGCCGCATGCTCTTATTTGCCATCCCCTAACGCCCTTCTCTATACATGCACCACCAACCCATATTCTCGATCCATTAGGGGATGGCATAAGTTTCTTTTAGAGGCAGCAAGGGACAATGTTTTCAGTTATAGTCCTTTGTCTTAAGACTTTCTCAAACTGTACCGTTCATATAACTGAAAACAGAAAAATCTTTGGTCTTTAAGACTTGTAAGCCGTGGGTAATAAATCTTTGTCTAAGACATGTGTAAGCCGAGGGTAATAAATCTTTGTAAGCCGTGGGTAAGGAATCTGTTTTCAGTTATAGTCTTTTGTCTTAAGACTGAGCCGCATGCTCTTATTTGCCATCCCCTAACGTCCTTCTCTATACATGCACCGCCAACCCATATTCTCGATCCATTAGGGGATGGCATAAGTTTCTTTTAGAGGCAGCAAGGGACATTGTTTTCAGTTATAGTCCTTGTCTTAGGACTTTCTCAAACTGTACCGTTCAAATAACTGAAAACAGAAAAGTCTTTGGTCTTTAAGACTTGTAAGCCGTGGGTAATAAATCTTTGTCTTTGTCAAAGACATGTGTAAGCCGTGGGTAAAAATTTTTGTAAGCCGGAGGTTAGGAATCTGTTTTCAGTTATAGTCTTTTGTCTTAAGACTGAGCCGCATGCTCTTATTTGCCATCCCCTAATGCCCTTCTTTCTACATGCACCACCAACCCATATTCTCGATCCATTAGGGGATAGCATAAGTTTCTTTTAGAGGCAGCAAGGGACATTGTTTTCAGTTATAGTCCTTGTCTTAGGACTTTTTCAAACTGTACCATTCAAATAACTGAAAACAGAAAAGTCTTTGGTCTTTAAGACTTTTAAGCCGTGGGTAATAAATCTTTGTCTTTGTCAAGACATGTGTAAGCCGTGGGTAATGTAAGCCGTGGGTAAGGAATCTGTTTTCAGTTATAGTCTTTTGTCTTAAGACTGAACCGCATGCTCTTATTTGCCATCCCCTAAAGCCCTTCTTTATACATGCACCACCAACCCATATTCTCGGTCCATTTAACAATCTTGCTATAGGAGATGGCATAAGTTTCTTTTAGAGGCAGCAAGGGACAATGTTCCCAAATAAGAATCTGACAGAACACTATAAGATTAGTGTCTGTCTATGATCTTTTTTGGGATTTGAAAAACAAAAACAAAACCAAAACAAAACCAAAACAATGTTCCCAAACAAGAATCTGACAGAACACTCTTAGATTAGTGTTTGTCTATGATCTTTTTTGGGTTTGAAAAACCACAAGAACGTCTATAGCAAGAACATTACAAGAACGTCTGCCTAATCTCTTGGGTTTGATAAAACCACAAGAAAACAAAAAGCTTTAAAAGTCCTGTTAAAAGAGGAAAATCGTAGTCAAATAAAAACAGTTCAAAACGGAATCCTGATTTCAAAAATCTCAAAACAAAACCGGGATAAAAGCGCTTGAAAATAAACGGGAAAGTCTAAGGACATACAGAGAAGAGAAAAGACAATCAAAAAGCTGAGTTTGTGCCAAAGGTGTGCAGAGAGAAACAGGACGACATAGATGTTTTTGATTTACCTCAGTTGAGCTATTGGGAGAGAACCACCGTAAGAGCACTCCTAAATGTACAACGGCCGGTATCAACTTGAATAGAAATGGTGTCGTTACCTGCAACACATTCACTTTAATGTACATGTCAAAATATTCGTTCTATAACTGAAATGGTGTGGATGTGAACCATACCAGGCTTAGAGCAGTTGTTCCCAGAAGCAGGAGGTACAGTTTGCTCTGCGAATAAACACAAAACCCTTCACTGTTATCACTCCACCAAAAGCAAAATTATGAGCAACCTATTATGGTACCACACAGTCGGGAAGATATAACCGTAGTTGCACAACACAGTTTCATTTGATTGCTTACCTCAATAAGGTGAAGATTAGATGCTCGACTTAGCAGAACAAAAGCAAATTCCCCAATCTGCGCAAGCGACATTCCAACCTATAGAGAAGAAAACTGTAAGGGCTCTCACTACGAGTAAGGTTTGGAGCAATGTGAAAGCAAAAAGGAAGGGTTCACTTCTTACAAGTACTGCAGTTTTGTTATTGTATCCAAAGACCTTAACAACGATTGCAACGACCACGGTCTTTATCACTATCACCAGTAACACAGCTGCTACCAGAATATCAACATGGTTCCACAAGAAGTGCATATGTATCAACATTCCAATACTAGCAAGGAACAACGCTGCAAAAAAATTGCGGATTGGTTCTACCTGAAAGGGAAGCACAGGAATGATAAGAAGAGCTCTATGTGGCAAAAAAGAGAAATGCATTTCATAAAGTCACCAACAGATATATAGCACAAAAGACACTTGTGGCATAAGAATGTTCAAATAAAATGCGAAAAGATCCACAAGTCCGAAAGAGTCAAAATTGACTTCTTACTTGTTCAAGAGTATGCTGGGCGAGATCCGTTGATGAGATCATCACTCCTGCCGCAAAGGAACCCAGCTCAAGACTTAGACCGAGCTTGTCACTACACTGAAGAAATCAAAACAATACTGAGTTTATGAACTGAAAATTTGAGATAGCACATGTGCAAAAAGCCAATAGATAAGAAGAACAAAGGATCAGACTGACCCAAGCAACAAGCAAACAAAATGCTACAGCGGCCAACTGGTAGAGCTCGTTAGTCTGTCAAAGATTGACGAACGCTTAAGTTGATAAACATTTTAAAGACCAAAAACGGAAGCAAGTAAAAATATGTGTATACCTGAGAAGAAAGGCTTGTCATAAGTTTTAGAAACCAAGGTACCCAGGTACGTGACAGTACAAACAAAGCAGCCAAAAACGCAATCAAAATAGCCAACCTTGAAAGAAATTACCGCACGGTCAAAAGAAATGAAATATCAAAAACTTGGTTTCACTGAACAACAGTATAACAAGTGAAAAAGGAAGCAGGATATTGTCGACATTTTCACAGAACTTCCAGTAAAATAGAAAACATACGATTTAGCCATGGACAACATTCCTTGAAGGACACCAGATGTGCCACCAAGAACCGGAAGGAGAGCAAAAAGCAAACCCACAGCACAATCCTAGAGATTCATGAAGCCATATATTAAAAATCTAATGAAAGCAACTGTAGGATACAACATACTAATAGCTGAAATCCAGTAGCATACAAAAGAGTAAGCGGAAACAGTAGCCTGTACAAATCATATTACTATGCTATTGTTTGGAGAGTGACTGAGATACCTGAAGGATAAGTGTTCCAACGGTTATCTGGCCATGTAGAGCACTTATGCTCTTTTTTCCATTAAAAATTTCAACACCTGATATAAGAATCATGGCAAGGTAAAAATAACATATGAGGATCACCCCTAAAGAGAAACTTAGGGAAACATAACTGGTACAACAAAAGAAAGAATTTAATACAGTGAGAGCACATGGAGTAAATTATAACAGCTTAGAATACAAAAGTGATCTTAGAATATACCACCGCTGTTGACGACATCGAAAGAAAAGCACCTACGAATATTCCTTCTGTTAGTTTACCACCGCATAACTGCAATGCAATGAAGAAGCAGCCAAGTCAACCCAATGCATTCCTTTTCATGATTTATACACAATAAGCCTAATAACTCATTCTTACTCAATTGCTATTACTATTTACAAACTAGAACATACCGAAGCTGTTATCCCACTCAAGCACATGAACAAAAATATTTGAAGAAGACCTCCTGGAATAGCTACTGCACGAACTACACGAAGCTGCGACCACAAAGTACAATAAATCAATGACTATCTCAAAAGTTTCAAAAGAACAAAGAAACCAGAAAAGTGTAAGAGGGTGGAAACATGCAAACCTTTGCTGCAGAAAATTCTAATCCTAAAGCAAAAAGAAGAAAGATTACACCAAACTGAGCTACTGTTTCAACCTGTGCTACACAAAAGAATATATATATCAAGTCTTGTCGACCATTAACATAGCCAGTCAATCTCTTAATCATGAAAACTTCCGTCGAAATGCAATATGAAGACAAAAAGGAGGAACTTTGAAGAGCTAAAGCTGATGTAAGCTACCTGCACCATTTCACTAACAAAGCTTAACCCACCCGGTCCAATGATAGATCCAGCCAACAGATACCCAGTAATGACCTGCCAAGTAAGTAGTACAGAAATTAAATATGGCCGTCACTGTTCGATGATTCAAAGGCCAACAAAATCAATTCTAAGCTCTTGGAAAGGTGAATACTCAAATGGTAACGGAATAATGTTGAAAGTTACAAGCTCTGCAAAGGAAGCGTGTACTCACCGGTTGACCAGCACAAGCAAATGCAATTCCACCACAAGTAGCAGAAACAATGACGACGACCAAATCTGAGATCAGCCTACAAATATATCCAGTTGAGAGAGGCGTCCCCAACAAAAAACGGTTAGGTAGATTCTTACAAATGATAAATGATCAAAGACCTTTCCTTACGAATGCTATATTTACCTTAAATCTAGCTGCAGTACAGGGTACTTGGACTTTGGATTGGACATGATAAAAACGTTGTCCTGGATTGGAATTGAAAATTCACAATTCAGGAATGTTGTCACAAACGGGTAGATAACAGGTGTACATTCTCTCTTAACCAATATATAGTACAATTCTTCAAAGACTATGAAAGCTTACCTTCCTATCTATCAGTCTTGGAGTATCTTCTACGCCATTCTCGTTATCCAAATTAAAGAATGATCTAGCATAAAAGGCACTGATTATATTACCGCCTCTGAAACAAAGCTAGATAGCAGCCACAACTTTCACAAATCGAGTCCAAAAAGGGTAAAGCAAGCATGATTATAAAGAGACTCACTTCTCCTCCTTGGTCTTGGTCTCATTTTTCTTGGGCTTCACTCGAGCAACAGTTTCCAGAACAGCCTAAAGAGCAGAACAAATGGTTTAATAAAAAGAAGGAAAAAAAAAACAAGAAAGACTGAGTAGTGTACCGTCTAAAAGCAATAAGGCCACAAATGAAGTGGCGAAAACAAAGATTACAATTAACCAACCTGCTGATCAGCAACGCTATTATTAAAGCTTCCTGGATCAGGAACTGCAAAAGCAAAACAAGACAAAAGCAATTCACAAACCACTTATTCAAAGAGTTCAAATAACATCTTGTATATCCTCTAGGACGAGACCAGACCAAGTGATATAATCCAAGAGTTTTAAGCACTATGCCATTGGTCAATAACTTTTATCATCTCAATATGCAATTCATTAAATTCTATAAGCCATGAGTAATCTAAAAACTCCAATGCATATATACAGATGTGAGCATTAGCTAAAATCAATGATAAATCCCTAAGGAGTAGAATCAATTTTCACCAAATCTAAATCCCTAGTGTAGCAAACGAACCATCGTTCTGGTCATTCTCCGGAAACTCCTTCTCAAGTGCCCTATCGATCATATCGGCGAAACTGTCCTCCTTAGGTTTCGCGTTCGTCGCATTGGACTCGGCGGCGTTTCCGTTGATCTCGCGTGTGGCAACTGACTCAGTCCCGATATCGGACTCGGCGGAGAAGGCAAGATGGAAACTACAGATCAGGAGAAACGCCAGAAACCTCATCGTTTCCACGGAGATGAATTCGCCGATTTTACACCGCCGCATCTCAGTGACGGTGGTGGCGCGGCGGAGCGATTAAGAAATAGAGAGAGAGAGAGTGATTGTGAAAGATAGATTCTGCTTCCTTCTTCTTCTTCTTCTCTCTCTTTCTGGTGGTTAGAGAGCGAGAAAGAAAACAGATCGAAGGAAAATTAATTAATACTATTAAAGTAAAAAGGGTAACATTTGCTGAATATGCACATTAAATACGTGTAAATTATATTCAACTGTTATCGTTTTTTTTTTTTTTGCTTGTACTAAATAGCTTAATTTTGGTGAAGAAACCAGCAAATTTTCATTTTATTTTAATAAATAAATGATATCTCATTCAACTTTAATGTTACTGAATGATACATGGAGATAATAAATAATACTCCAAGTAAAGATTTTTTAGATTTTTTTCTTGTTCCACAAAAATAGATTTTCTATATTGTTAAGGTATTTTTTTATACTTTTAAAAAACATTAATTGAGAATATTTGAATTGATAAAATTTCATTGGTGGAAAGTTGTTGAAAAGTGTATAATAAAGTAAAAAAAATTAAATTATAAATGTTTATTAAATTATTAATAAGCGTGCATACTATAAAAATTTTATCAATTCAAATATTCTTTTGATCTTACTTTCGGGAACAGAGAGAGTATTCTTTTGATGGTACTACGGATGCTACAACTTTAGGATGGTGCTGTTGATCATCTGGACTAAAAAGGATGACAAAGAGGAATCCCAAGCCCTTAATCTTGAACTGTACATAGAGTGATAGATTACTAACTTAGATTATAGAATGTTTTAGTCATTTATTTTGTTATAGTATATATATAGTTGAGTTGGTATACAATGTTTGCTAGCTGGGCCGGGAAATGTCCAGTGTTTATCAATTGGCATACAGTTGCATATGAGCTGAAAAGCTTTGGAAGTCCAGTTCCTCGGATTCGAGTTGATCAAAACAAAAAGTATATATATGAAGCTGGTTTTTATTATTCTTGATGAATAATTTACACATGTAGTCACGATAAATGCATGGTTTCGTGTACAACTCTGTGATGATAGTACTCTACGTAACACTTGGATCAACTGTATACAATTCTACATGCAATACGATAAGATTTTCAGTAAACTTTGCGTTTACATACTTAACCCGTATTACAACCTTCAAAAGAATATTGTGAATATTAAACTCTAAACCTAATTAATACTCAAACATTTGTCCAAGGAATTTTCACAAGATAAAACAAGTTATATCATAAATAATTTGTACTTGGCTATACAAAAATGATACGTCTTTAAAAAATGGGTATTGTCCCACTAAACTCAATGTGCCGTCACGGTTGAATCCGCTTGACCACCAAAATAGATTTGTCGGTGTGATTTTTATAAATCCCTTATATATTAACCGAGAAACAATACAACATTGTTTTGTAGACACGTGTCACCATAAAAATGAAATTCAGAATTCTTAGAGAAATAGGTTGGTCCATCTTACTTACATTATACTAACTATTAAATTGATAAATAGCGTACAGAAGAATATTATCGCACTTTCCTTAAAAAAAGCTACAAAATTTCCTAATATGATTAACATATATAAAAGAATTAATGATTATGAATAATAAATATTTGATAAGAATTTTAGTATCTTAGCTCTTTTTTATTTAATTTGACATTATTAAAAGATATTAAGCAACCACATTAACTATATAATAAAAACATGATTTTTTTATATGTTATATTTTTAATGGATAATTCTCCTAAACAGACCATTTTCAAGTTTTGATCACAAAAATAGACCATAAGGAAAAAAATGACCAAAATGTTTCATTTAATAGGTAAAAGAACCATAATACCCTATATATATATATATATATATATATATATATAAAATTATAGTTTTAGATTATATTTTTTTAAATTCGAACTTTTTTATAATAATTTTTTTTATAATTTTTTTCGAAATTTTTTTTAATAAAATTTTAAATCTCAATCTCAAATCTCCATCTCTCAACTCTAAACCCTACGGTTTTGATTAGTTAATCCTAGGGGTATAACTGTAGATCTCTTTAATGAAACATTTTGGTTATTTTGATCCTTAGGATCTGTATTTGTGACATAAACCTTTTTAGTGCTATTCTAGGGTATTTCCCATTTTAATTTTTAAAACGACTATAAATTACTAAAATAGTTAAATGTCTCACACACTAAAATTTTGTCATCAATGGTTTAATTTTTTTGGTGATAAAAAAATACAAATGATCATAAATTGTATGAATATGACTAGACATTCATATTATATTTTAATTTTTTTTTTAAATTAAATTATATAGCATAGAAAAATACTCAAGTATGATAATTTCTAAATTTGTATTAAAAAATATTAAAATCTTATTATTTTAATTTTAAAATTTGCATTCAAAAAATCGCACATTAGAAATTTTGTGTTTATCGTATGAATATGATTCTAAATAATAAATATTTATATTAAAATATACTATATATATATATCCATGTCATTAAAATTTAGTTATATACTATATAAAACAAATAAAATAATGTTTTGATTTATTTACCAAAAAAAGTATCATAAATAAGATGTATTGTTTCGATTTATATGCTCACTCTGATTTAATTATATACATAATAAATAAATGAATATAAATAAATAATAATATATAAAATTTATTTTTATATATAACATAATTGTGCGGGTCTTAAGTCATATGATAATCTAGAATACTTATACACTAATCAGCATCCCAACCATTATATAAGAAGTTGTAAAATATGAAATACATATTTATAAAATATCTAATTCAAAACCAAGAGCGCCCATAGAAGTGAGATAGATTTTTAGCTTAATCCCGCTTAGACTCACATGGACTTTTCCATTGTCGGATTGAGCCATCAACCAAACATATTTTAGCTGAATTAATTTATTCTATTTCTCGAGACTTATTAATTAAACAATTAGATAAAAGAAATGTTATTCCTCAAATCTGTTTTCAAGTAGGTGAGTAGATCGAAACCCAGAACAACCTCTTTTTTTTTGCTTAAAACCCCAAGAACTACTTATAGACCTAACTTTAACAACAACAATACAAAAGAAATGTACTAAGCACACAATACAAAACGAAGCATGATGGTCTAACTGACTCCAGCGAATATAACTTATGAGCGAGTGGTAAGGAAAAACACTTTCCTTGTAAAGAAGAAAGAAAATTCACATTAATTAGGTTAGAAGAAATCATAAAAGAAAATTCAAAACTTTTGATCACATGGTTGTGTGGACTAAACTTGGACTTTTCTTTAATCATATAGTTCATTTTTCATTTTCAAGGAAGATCGATACTTTTACTTATGTTCTTTTTATTTAATTGTAATGACACTCCCAGAGTTAAAAACCAGTATTGAAAGAAGCAAATGGTTTTGCCTCTCCAAGTAGGCAACTATGCCTCCCAAAGAAAAAGAGACATCATGCTCACTCCATGCCTATAAATACTCCTCAAATCAATAACTTATCCATTCAAATTGTGTCTGAGAACAAAAAGGCAAAAAAAAAAAAGAAGAAGATGGGTTTAATCAAAGAGAAAGAGATGGAGATTCCAGTCATTGATTTTAGTGAACTGGATGGAGAAAACAGAACCAAGACTATGTCTCTTCTTGATCATGCATGTGATAAGTGGGGCTTCTTCATGGTATGTACAAATCTTTATCCACAAATCAAGTTCTTAAGTATGCATATGTAAACGTTCCTAGATCCAGTTCTAGTGTAGACCCTTATTAAATGCGGGCTGATGAATTTTCAGGTTGATAATCATGGAATTGATAAAGAATTGATGGATAAATTAAAACAGCTGATTAACTCTCATTATGAGGAGCATTTGAAAGAGAAGTTTTACCAGTCAGAGATGGTCAAGGCTTTGAGTGAAGGCAAAACGTCAGATGCTGATTGGGAAAGCACTTTCTTCGTTTGGCATAAGCCGACTTCAAACATATCCAAAGTCTCCAACATTTCAGATGAACTCATGTAAGTAACTAAAAAAATTATATATCCAAATTTTTACCAATTTCTTTATTTGGACAAAGTTTTTACCATTTATATGTCTTGCCTATTATAATTAACAATGTGTGGGGATGAAACTTATATTGCAGCAAGACAATGGATGAATATGTTTCTCAACTGCACAAGTTTGCAGAAAGGCTCTCTAAACTCATGTGTGAAAATCTTGGTCTCCCTCGAGAACACATAGTGAATGCGTTCTCCGGTATAGAAGGTCCAGTTTTTGGGACAAAAGTGGCTAAATACCCAGAATGCCCTCATCCGGAGCTCATTAGAGGGCTGAGAGAACATACTGATGCTGGAGGGATCATATTGCTCTTGCAGGATGATCAAGTGCCTGGTCTTGAGTTCTTGAAAGATGGGAAGTGGGTTCCTATCCCACCATCGAAGAACAATACCATTTTTGTCAATACCGGTGATCAAGTCGAGATATTGAGTAATGGGAGGTACAAGAGTGTTGTACACCGTGTGATGACGATGAAGCAAGGAAGTAGACTGTCGATAGCTACATTTTACAATCCAGCTGGGGATGCCATAATATCTCCAGCTCAAGAGATGTTGTACCCAAGTGGTTACCGATTCCAAGACTACCTTAAGCTTTATTCAACCACTAAGTTTGGAGACAAAGGCTCTAGATTTAATACCATGAAGAAAATGGAGAATGGGGATTCCGTCTAGGATGCATCGCCTGAACGTAACGCTGCTTTTGTATTTCACATGAAACTCTATTTCTATTAAAACTTTGTCTTCTTGTTGTGTTTCTTTCATAAAGGAATAACAATTATGCCAGGATCATGCTGATTCAACTATTTTGCTTTGTTAAGAAAAAATAACTCTTTTTACTCAAGTGATTTTGTACTAGGCAAGTCGTTGATGGCAACTTTAAAAACATTAGTTTGAACTTTGAAGGTCTTTTATATTGTACTTTTATTTTTAAGGATGTCCTTAAGATATTAGTATGTTTTGGCTAAAAAGTTATATATCGTTTAATTCTGTTTATCTTTTAAAACAACAAAAACACAAAAGATATTTCATGTTAAGCGATAATTCAATATGATTAAGAGAATGATAACCTAGTTAGTAATTAGTAATTACCAACATCCGTATGGTCATAAAAGAGAACCCAAGATAATGAAAAAAAAATGTCAAACCATAAAACTTGGACAATGGTGAAACAAAAACAGTCTTTTTATTTAAGTTTTCGTAGGATCAAACTCCCACGGCTGCTTCTTGTAATAGCAGACCACAAACTAAACCAAGTGGTCTTATTTGTAGCAACTTCTTTTTCTTCACCTTTTAACTTGGCATGTAACTGAGCAAATTCCAGCAAATTTTTTTTTTTTTTTTGCTTGTACTAAATAGCTTAATTTTGGTGAAGAAACCAGCAAATTTTCATTTTATTTTAATAAATAAATGATATCTCATTCAACTTTAATGTTACTGAATGATACATGGAGATAATAAATAATACTCCAAGTAAAGATTTTTTTAGATTTTTTTCTTGTTCCACAAAGATAGATTTTCTATATTGTTAAGGTATTTTTTTATACTTTTGAAAAACATTAATTGAGAATATTTGAATTAATTAAATTTCATTGGTGGAAAGTTATTGAAAAGTGTATAATAAAGTAAAAGATAAATTAAATTATAAATATTTATTAAATTATTAATAAGCGTCCATACTCTAAAAAATCTTACTTTTGCGAACAGAGAGAGTATTCTTTTGATGGTACTACGGATGCTACAACTTTAAGATGGTGCTGTTGATCATCTGGACTAAATAGGTTGACAAAGAGGAATCCCAAGCCCTTAATCTTGAACTGTACATAGAGTGATAGATTACTAACTTAGGCTTCGAATGTTACGAACTGCATCGCCCCGCAGTTAACAGTAACAAAAATCTCTACATATACTATATATCTATACGTTTTTATAACTGTTAAAACCGCACCGCAATTAATGTATGTAGCGGCTAGAGGCTTGTTCAAAATGAATCCTCCAATGATTATAGTGCCTAAATCCATTGAGGAAGGCATCGAGACTTTGCTCGAGGTTCCTAGAGCTAAGGCACAATCCTGTTAGCTTGGACATAGGAGGACAACCTCTAGCATCCAACTACCCATTGCCGCCCAAGGTTTGTGGTTTTTTTTTGTGTGTGTTGTTTGGTGGCATAGTGATACAGTAGCTTCATCAGGTGTCAGTAGAACCATGAGGAGAATTCTTTCAGTGGAGTTGGCTTTTGAACCAAAGATTGTATATGTGAGAAAAACATCTAAAGTTAAAATGTGTCAAAGGTTACGACATCCTCATTCAAATAGCTAATGATAACATTGGTTTGTCAGTGTTGGTTCTTCTCGGTAGATATATGCTTAAGTTCCGTTTCTTAGGTCAGCAAAATGGTGCAACGACATCTGACATGAGGGAATAAGTAGGTGGGGGATCTCACGATATCTAAAAATCATTATTTTGCATTTTTTTCTGAGAGCATTCTGATTAGCTACACCGTGTGTTATCCTTAGGCTATGCTCTATTATTGTCTTGGTGCGTCACATTCTCAACTTGTAAACTAGAGTGTTCATATTTTTGTTCTAGGGTGGATTGTCAATGTATGTAGCGGCTAAAATTTTCTAATCTTTTATATAGTTTCCTTGTAAAAGGTATCTTATTGCTTGGTCAAAGACTGCCGGCATTATGATACCAGTTAGATTCATCAGGTGTCAGCAGAAATATGAGGAGCATCCTTTCATTAGAGTTGGCTTTTGAACCAAATATTGTTTATATGAGAAAAATCATATATTACCAAGGGGGTATAGGAGTCCAGCATCCAAAAGCTAGATTGTGTTAGGTTATAGTGTCCTCATTCAAAATTGTGTTGGTTCTTATCGGTAATCATATGCTTAAGTTTCGGTTTTCAGGTCAGCGAATAATGCAACATCATCTGACATTAAGGAGTAAGAAGGTGGGCTCGTAAGATATCTAAAAAAGGTTTCTCTTAACAACCTCAGTATTCTCTGAAGATTGTGGGCTTAATCCACTTCAAGATTCTGCAAACGAGACTGCTTCTTCCAGGAGGCAAGTGTCTATTGTTTTCTCTGATATGTCGTCACTCTTTTGTCATCATTGAGGTTTAGGCCCTTGACAGAGGCAAAGAGGCAAGAGAAGGAGGACGTTAAGATCTTCTTAAGTCGTTGGTCTTATTTTCCATCCACTAATGGCTTTTTTATGGGTTGTTGGTCGTTAATTCCAATCAAACAAGTCTTAAACCTCCTACATTTTCTTTGTCTCTGTCCAGACATTAGTAACCGTGGGTAATGAATCTGTTTTCAGTTATAGTCCTTGTCTTAAGACTTTCTCAAACCATAACCATTCAAATAACTGAAAACAAATTCTCTCAAGCCGTGGATACTAAATCTTTGTAAGCCGTGGGTAAGGAATCTGTTTTCAGTTATAGTCTCTGTCTTAAGACTTTCTCAAACTGTACCATTCAAATAACTGAAAACAGAAAAGTCTTTTGTCTTTAAGACTTGTAAGCCGTGGGTAATAAATCTTTGTCTTTGTCAAGACATGTGTAAGCCTTGAGTAAGGAATCTATTTTCAGTTATAGTCTTTGTCAAAGACTGAGCGGCATGCTCTTATTTGCCATCCCCTAACGCCCTTCTTTATACATGCACCACCAACCCATATTCTCGGTCCATTTAACAATCTTGCTATAGGAAATGGTATAAGTTTCTTTCAGAGGAAGCAAGGGACAGTGTTTTCAGTTATAGTCCTTGTCTTAGGACTTTCTCAAACTGTACCATTCAAATAACTGAAAAAAAAAGTCTTTGGCCTTTAAGACTTGTAAGCCGTGGATCATAAATCTTTATCTTTGTCAAGACATGTGTAAGCCGTGGGTAATAAATCTTTGTAAGCCATGGGTAAGGAATCTGTTTTCAGTTATAGTCCTTGTCTTAAGACTTTCACAAACTGTACCATTCAAATAATTGAAAACAGAAAAGTCTTTTGTCTTTAAGACTTGTAAGCCGTGAGTAATAAATCTGTCTTTCTCAAGACATGTGTAAGGCGTGGGTAAGGAATCTGTTTTCAGTTATAGTCTTTGTCAAAGACTGAGCGGCATGCTCTTATTTGCCATCCCCTTACGCCCTTCTTTATACATGCACCACCAACCCATATTCTCGGTCCATTTAACAATCTTGCTATAGGGGATGGCATAAGGTTCTTTTAGAGGCAGCAAGGGACAATGTTTTCAGTTATAGTCCTTGTCTTAGGACTTTCTCAAACTGTACCATTCAAATAACTGAAAACAGAAAAGTCTTTGGTCTTTAAGACTTGTAAGCCGTGGGTAATAAATCTTTGTCTTTGTCAAGACATGTGTAAGCCGTGGGTAAAAATCTTTGTAAGTCGTGGGTAAGGAATCTGTTTTCAGTTATAGTCTTTTGTCTTAAGACTGAGCCGCATGCTCTTATTTGCCATCCCCTAACGCCCTTCTTTATACATGCATCACCAACCAATATTCTCGGTCCATTAGGGGATGACATAAGTTTCTTTTAGAGGCAGCAAGGGACAATGTTTTCAGTTATAGTCCTTGTCTTAGGACTTTCTCAAACTGTACCGTTCAAATAACTGAAAACAGAAAAGTCTTTGGTCTTTAAAACTTGTAAGCCGTGGGTAATAAATCTTTGTCTTTGTCTAAGACATGTGTAAGCCGAGGGTAATAAATCTTTGTAAGCCGTAGGTAAAGAATCTGTTTTCAGTTATAGTCTTTTGTCTTAAGAATGAGCCGCATGCTCTTTTTTGCCATCCCCTAACGCCCTTCTCTATACATGCACCACCAACCCATATTCTCGATCCTTTAGGGGATGGCATAAGTTTCTTTTAGAAGCAGCAAGGGACATTGTTTTCAGTTATAGTCCTTGTGATAACCCGTCCTTCGGGATAAAATGGTCGAGCAAGGGAAAGTCAGAATCTGGAGCCAAGCTTTTGGGAGATTACATATTTGGAGTAATGTTGAGTTTTGATCACACAAAACTTAACAAGGTTCGGAGAAGACAGAAGATTGGTCGAGCATCAACTTGATGATCGAACCGCGGGCGGTACGGGCCAACCGAGAAGTTCGAAGTAGGATGTGGTCGAAGAATGGATCGTGAGTGAACCATGAGACATATTAAGCTGCTCTACCTTTCTTAGAAGAGTCTTAGATTGATCAGACGAAGATTTTGGAAGAATCACATTTTTGGAAGCACGACGGTTTAGAAGCTCGACGTTTCAAAAACCCGACGTTTCTTAGCCACTAAGTTTTCCGCGAAACTTCACATCTATGATCAGAATATTATTTCAGAGATATTATAATTTGGAAGCATGACGGGAGTAAGCAGGACGGGAAGCAAGCACGACGGGAAAACCCGAAGTTGGTCGAAAACCCTAATTTCGGTTTTTCGAAATTATTGGAAGAAGCCGGAGGCTCGGGAAATATTTTTAGAGGATCTCAGTATTCATCTGGAGTTTATTAAAAATATTTAGAGAATCAGAACGGGAGCGGAAAAATATTCGGGATTGATCGCGGGACGAAAATTCACTAGAAAGACCGAAATCGCACAAATCAACCGGGAAGCTCGAGGTGGCCCTATCTGAGAGATCAGGACGTGCTGTCCTTCATCCAAGCATCTTAGTGTCTCCGTAGCACGACATGTCTCCGCAGGATGAAGCCTCACATGCAGCATGACACCCAAAGCACGACATGGCATCGTCTTGACACCCAGAGGCCCGTGTGTCGCGATGCATGAGCTCCAGCCATGCTGAATGACATCTGGACGTGGTGCTGGCTTCTGGCATGCAGAGGAGTCATGCATGGTGACATTTGGACGCCCGTGTGTCGCCGCGCATGCGACCGGAAGCATGCGGGACGACACACAGGCGATGGAGTGGCACCATTTCAATGGTTGGCCATATCTATATAAACCCAGCTCCCCCAGCTCGTTTCATTCATTCCACACACTCAAACATCACTCTAAAACTTGGGCTAGAGAGAGAAAGTGAAGTAGAAAAAGGAAGTGAAGGATTTGGAGCTGTTTTGAAGAAGTTAGAGCATTTTTAAGAGCCATTGTTCTACCGAAAGTCCAAGAAGAAGATCCAGAAGTCCGAGGAGGTTCTGTCCAAGTCCTGATTCGTCCATACCAGTCCATTGAAGACAAAGGCATTGGGTTTTGGCTAGGCTCTCTCCGATCAACCAGCTGCAAGAACACTGTGAGTTGGTTTGTTTGAGTTCCACTTGGAACTTAGGATAGATCGAGTTGCATATAGAGTAGAAATATCTCACTGATGCATGATAGAGTCCTAGGGTTATTTTTATTTATGAATTGGACTCAGTTTAGCATGGGCTAAGCTGAGATATAATGGAATTAAGACTGAGTTATAACCTGACTAGGACTAGGATGAATGATGCATTAACCGGTATAGTGTGATAAATTATGGCGTAGCTGAATTGTTAGGATTGAGATGCATGTTTTCCTTTATTTATTTATGGGTAGTTTAGTAATGGAGTAGACCTGCCTTAGAGATATTAGGACTATTGAATGCTTGGTTTGGTAGTGATTGTTGTTGTGCAGGGATGGTATTGTTCAGGAGATCTTAGGCCATATAGGCCGATTTCCGTCCATGTTGAGTTTAGTACTACGAATCCTATGCCATATAGGCTGGACTACGAGTACTGGTGTTAGTGTCGTAGACTCCTTAGTGTATTTAAGTTTGTGGTAGGAGTCTTGGTCTTATTAGGATTAGTGTGTTGTTGCCGATAGTATGAGCATAACCCGTCCATACTAGGCTTGTTTAAGGGTGATTAGTGTTTCCTCAGCCTCGTACCCAGCGGGTTTAAGGAAACCCCTTATTCGTTGGATCGGGAAGACTCAGAGAGACGGGATCATGGTCTATGGCTGAGTTATTACACGACGGTGTAATGTGGCAGTGACCCGAAGGACTGTGGGCTGTCGCGCGGTGACCCGAAGGACTGTGGGCCGCAGTCGGTTGAAAGTTCCTTCTTCTGGCCTTTGTGGTAGGGAGATAGGATATTGCCGATGTTGAGGAGGAACACGAGATCACCAGGGCCCATGTTAGAGTATTGAGTCTAGAGTTAGAATAGTGTGTCGAGTTAGTTTTATTGTGTCGTCTTGAGGGTGAGGAACCCTCGAGATAGTGTTAGCACCGAGATACGGTGTTGATCAAGTCTTGATTGTTAGATTAGGGATCCGTTGAGTAGATGGTCGTTTGGCCATGTCTATTATTAGTATTATTAGATTAAGGTCGAGCATACCTTAATCGGTGCGGTTTTGGGGATTAGCCTTAAAGCTTTATTTTCTGCGCTTAGGCTAGATTGATTGTTTATTTTTGGGTTGTCTGAGCTAGCTACTAGGTTTAGGTATTTAGGTAGCCAGCTCACTGAGTGACCTTCTGTTACTCACCCAACTCTCGTTGTCCTTTTTGCAGGAGTTTAGGTTGTAGGAGATTGGACGCGTAGGCCACCGGAATAGATTTGCAGTGCATTTGGCTACGGTTTGATTTTTATACGATTTATGTTTCCGTTGCGTTTTATCGGATTTGGGATCCCTAAAGTATTGCAAATATTCTTAAAAGTCTTGGATTTAAATCTTAAAAAAATTAACGGGTCCAATATGATATTGGTTTAGTCTGAACCAACACAACGTTAGGTCTTGGTACGGGTTGAAAAGCCTTAGGCCTCGATCTAACGGAACCGTTAACTCATGGTACAGGTTGCAAAGCCTTAAGCTTTGATTTAGCGGGACGTGTTAGTGGATGAACTAGTCTAGGTTGCGGAATAAATCTGTGACTCGGACCGGATCGTCCCTAGCTCGTCACGTAGCGCTTCCGGACCATGGTGTTGGGTTGGACGGTCAGTCATGTTCTTGTTTGATTGTTGGCTGGCCGGTTGGCCTTTCATCTCCAATCCTTGGTGTTGGTTGGTCTGTCGGTCATGTTCTTGTTTGATTGTTGGCCGGTGGGTCGACCTATGCCTAGGACGGTTCGGGGGTGTTACAGTCCTTGTCTTAGGACTTTCTCAAACTGTACCATTCAAATAACTGAAAACAGAAAAGTCTTTGGTCTTTAAGACTTGTAAGCCGTGGGTAATAAATCTTTGTCTTTGTCAAGACATGTGTAAGCCGTGGGTAAAAATCTTTGTAAGCCGTGAGTAAGAAATCTGTTTTCAGTTATAGTCTTTTGTCTTAAGACTGAGCCGCATGCTCTTATTTGCCATCCCCTAAAGCCCTTCTTTATACATGCACCACCAACCCATATTCTCGGTCCATTAGGAGATGGCATAAGTTTCTTTTAGAGGCAGCAAGGGACAATGTTTTCAGTTATAGTCCTTGTCTTAGGACTTTCTCAAACTGTACCGTTCAAATAACTGAAAACAGAAAAGTCTTTGGTCTTTAAGACTTGTAAGCCGTGGGTAATAAATCTTTGTCTTTATCTAAGACATGTGTAAGCCGAGGGTAATAAATCTTTGTAAGCCGTGGGTAAGGAATCTGTTTTTAGTTATAGTCTTTTGTCTTAAGACTGAGCCGCATGCTTATATTTGCCATCCCCTAACGCCCTTCTCTATACATGCACCACCAACCCATATTCTCGATCCATTAGGGGATGGCATAAGTTTCTTTTAGAGGCAGCAAGGGACAATGTTTTCAGTTATAGTCCTTGTCTTAGGACTTTCTCAAACTGTACCGTTCATATAACTGAAAACAGAAAAGTCTTTGCTCTTTAAGACTTGTAAGCCGTGGGTAATAAATCTTTGTCTTTGTCTAAGACATGTGTAAGCCGAGGGTAATAAATCTTTTTAAGCCGTGGGTAAGGAATCTGTTTTCAGTTATAGTCTTTTGTCTTAAGACTGAGCTGCATTCTCTTATTTGCCATCCCCTAACGCCCTTCTCTATACATGCACCACAAACCCATATTGTCGATCCATTAGGGGATGGCATAAGTTTCTTTTAGAGGCAGCAAGGGACATTGTTTTCAGTTATAGTCCTTGTCTTAGGACTTTCTCAAACTGTACTGTTCAAATAACTGAAAACAGAAGAGTCTTTGGTCTTTAAGACTTGTAAGCCGTGGGTAATAAATTTGTCTTTGTCTAAGACATGTGTAAGCCGAGGGTAATAAATCTTTGTAAGCCGTGGGTAAGGAATCTGTTTCCAGTTATAGTCTTTTGTCTTAAGACTGAGCCGCATGCTCTTATTTGCCATCCCCTAACGCCCTTCTCTATACATGCACCACCAACCCATATTCTCGATCCATTAGGGGATGGCATAAGTTTCTTTTAGAGGCAGCAAGGGACAATGTTTTCAGTTATAGTCCTTGTCTTAAGACTTTCTCAAACTGTACCGTTCATATAACTGAAAACAGAAAAATCTTTGGTCTTTAAGACTTGTAAGCCGTGGGTAATAAATCTTTGTCTTTGTCTAAGACATGTGTAAGCCGAGGGTAATAAATCTTTGTAAGCCGTGGGTAAGGAATCTGTTTTCAGTTATAGTCTTTTGTCTTAAGACTGAGCTGCATGCTCTTATTTGCCATCCCCTAACGTCCTTCTCTATACATGCACCGCCAACCCATATTCTCGATCCATTAGGGGATGGCATAAGTTTCTTTTAGAGGCAGCAAGGGACATTGTTTTCAGTTATAGTCCTTGTCTTAGGACTTTCTCAAACTGTACCGTTCAAATAACTGAAAACAGAAAAGTCTTTGGTCTTTAAGACTTGTAAGCCGTGGGTAATAAATCTTTGTCTTTGTCAAAGACATGTGTAAGCCGTGGGTAAAAATTTTTGTAAGCCGGAGGTTAGGAATCTGTTTTCAGTTATAGTCTTTTGTCTTAAGACTGAGCCGCATGCTCTTATTTGCCATCCCCTAATGCCCTTCTTTCTACATGCACCACCAACCCATATTCTCGATCCATTAGGGGATAGCATAAGTTTCTTTTAGAGGCAGCAAGGGACATTGTTTTCAGTTATAGTCCTTGTCTTAGGACTTTTTCAAACTGTACCATTCAAATAACTGAAAACAGAAAAGTCTTTGGTCTTTAAGACTTTTAAGCCGTGGGTAATAAATCTTTGTCTTTGTCAAGACATGTGTAAGCCGTGGGTAATGTAAGCCGTGGGTAAGGAATCTGTTTTCAGTTATAGTCTTTTGTCTTAAGACTGAGCCGCATGCTCTTATTTGCCATCCCCTAAAGCCCTTCTTTATACATGCACCACCAACCCATATTCTCGGTCCATTTAACAATCTTGCTATAGGAGATGGCATAAGTTTCTTTTAGAGGCAGCAAGGGACAATGTTCCCAAATAAGAATCTGACAGAACACTATAAGATTAGTGTCTGTCTATGATCTTTTTTGGGATTTGAAAAACAAAAACAAAACCAAAACAAAACCAAAACAATGTTCCCAAACAAGAATCTGACAGAACACTATTAGATTAGTGTTTGTCTATGATCTTTTTTGGGTTTGAAAAACCACAAGAACGTCTATAGCAAGAACATTACAAGAACGTCTGCCTAATCTCTTGGGTTTGATAAAACCACAAGAAAACAAAAAGCTTTAAAAGTCCTGTTAAAAGAGGAAAATCGTAGTCAAATAAAAACAGTTCAAAACGGAATCCTGATTTCAAAAATCTCAAAACAAAACCGGGATAAAAGCGCTTGAAAATAAACGGGAAAGTCTAAGGACATACAGAGAAGAGAAAAGACAATCAAAAAGCTGAGTTTGTGCCAAAGGTGTGCAGAGAGAAACAGGACGACATAGATGTTTTTGATTTACCTCAGTTGAGCTATTGGGAGAGAACCACCGTAAGAGCACTCCTAAATGTACAACGGCCGGTATCAACTTGAATAGAAATGGTGTCGTTACCTGCAACACATTCACTTTAATGTACATGTCAAAATATTCGTTCTATAACTGAAATGGTGTGGATGTGAACCATACCAGGCTTAGAGCAGTTGTTCCCAGAAGCAGGAGGTACAGTTTGCTCTGCGAATAAACACAAAACCCTTCACTGTTATCACTCCACCAAAAGCAAAATTATGAGCAACCTATTATGGTACCACACAGTCGGGAAGATATAACCGTAGTTGCACAACACAGTTTCATTTGATTGCTTACCTCAATAAGGTGAAGATTAGATGCTCGACTTAGCAGAACAAAAGCAAATTCCCCAATCTGCGCAAGCGACATTCCAACCTATAGAGAAGAAAACTGTAAGGGCTCTCACTACGAGTAAGGTTTGGAGCAATGTGAAAGCAAAAAGGAAGGGTTCACTTCTTACAAGTACTGCAGTTTTGTTATTGTATCCAAAGACCTTAACAACGATTGCAACGACCACGGTCTTTATCACTATCACCAGTAACACAGCTGCTACCAGAATATCAACATGGTTCCACAAGAAGTGCATATGTATCAACATTCCAATACTAGCAAGGAACAGCGCTGCAAAAAAATTGCGGATTGGTTCTACCTGAAAGGGAAGCACATGAATGATAAGAAGAGCTCTATGTGGCAAAAAAGAGAAATGCATTTCATAAAGTCACCAACAGATATATAGCACAAAAGACACTTGTGGCATAAGAATGTTCAAATAAAATGCGAAAAGATCCACAAGTCCGAAAGAGTCAAAATTGACTTCTTACTTGTTCAAGAGTATGCTGGGCGAGATCCGTTGATGAGATCATCACTCCTGCCGCAAAGGAACCCAGCTCAAGACTTAGACCGAGCTTGCCACTACACTGAAGAAACCAAAACAATACTGAGTTTATGAACTGAAAATTTGAGATAGCACATGTGCAAAAAGCCAATAGATAAGAAGAACAAAGGATCAGACTGACCCAAGCAACAAGCAAACAAAATGCTACAGCGGCCAACTGGTAGAGCTCGTTAGTCTGTCAAAGATTGACGAACGCTTAAGTTGATAAACATTTTAAAGACCAAAAACGGAAGCAAGTAAAAATATGTGTATACCTGAGAAGAAAGGCTTGTCATAAGTTTTAGAAACCAAGGTACCCAGGTACGTGACAGTACAAACAAAGCAGCCAAAAACGCAATCAAAATAGCCAACCTTGAAAGAAATTACCGCACGGTCAAAAGAAATGAAATATCAAAAACTTGGTTTCACTGAACAACAGTATAACAAGTGAAAAAGGAAGCAGGATATTGTTGACATTTTCACAGAACTTCCAGTAAAATAGAAAACATACGATTTAGCCATGGACAACATTCCTTGAAGGACACCAGATGTGCCACCAAGAACCGGAAGGAGAGCAAAAAGCAAACCCACAGCACAATCCTAGAGATTCATGAAGCCATATATTAAAAATCTAATGAAAGCAACTGTAGGATACAACATACTAATAGCTGAAATCCAGTAGCATACAAAAGAGTAAGCGGAAACAGTAGCCTGTACAAATCATATTACTATGCTATTGTTTGGAGAGTGACTGAGATACCTGAAGGATAAGTGTTCCAACGGTTATCTGGCCATGTAGAGCACTTATGCTCTTTTTTCCATTAAAAATTTCAACACCTGATATAAGAATCATGGCAAGGTAAAAATAACATATGAGGATCACCCCTAAAGAGAAACTTAGGGAAACATAACTGGTACAACAAAAGAAAGAATTTAATACAGTGAGAGCACATGGAGTAAATTATAACAGTTTAGAATACAAAAGTGATCTTAGAATATACCACCGCTGTTGACGACATCGAAAGAAAAGCACCTACGAATATTCCTTCTGTTAGTTTACCACCGCATAACTGCAATGCAATGAAGAAGCAGCCAAGTCAACCCAATGCATTCCTTTTCATGATTTATACACAATAAGCCTAATAACTCATTCTTACTCAATTGCTATTACTATTTACAAACTAGAACATACCGAGGCTGTTATCCCACTCAAGCACATGAACAAAAATATTTGAAGAAGACCTCCTGGAATAGCTACTGCACGAACTACACGAAGCTGCGACCACAAAGTACAATAAATCAATGACTATCTCAAAAGTTTCAAAAGAACAAAGAAACCAGAAAAGTGTAAGAGGGTGGAAACATGCAAACCTTTGCTGCAGAAAATTCTAATCCTAAAGCAAAAAGAAGAAAGATTACACCAAACTGAGCTACTGTTTCAACCTGTGCTACACAAAAGAATATATATATCAAGTCTTGTCGATCATTAACATAGCCAGTCAATCTCTTAATCATGAAAACTTCCGTCGAAATGCAATATGAAGACAAAAAGGAGGAACTTTGAAGAGCTAAAGCTGATGTAAGCTACCTGCACCATTTCACTAACAAAGCTTAACCCACCCGGTCCAATGATAGATCCAGCCAACAGATACCCAGTAATGACCTGCCAAGTAAGTAGTACAGAAATTAAATATGGCCGTCACTGTTCGATGATTCAAAGGCCAACAAAATCAATTCTAAGCTCTTGGAAAGGTGAATACTCAAATGGTAACGGAATAATGTTGAAAGTTACAAGCTCTGCAAAGGAAGCGTGTACTCACCGGTTGACCAGCACAAGCAAATGCAATTCCACCACAAGTAGCAGAAACAATGACGACGACCAAATCTGAGATCAGCCTACAAATATATCCAGTTAAGAGAGGCGTCCCCAACAAAAAACGGTTAGGTAGATTCTTACAAATGATAAATGATCAAAGACCTTTCCTTACGAATGCTATATTTACCTTAAATCTAGCTGCAGTACAGGGTACTTGGACTTTGGATTGGACATGATAAAAACGTTGTCCTGGATTGGAATTGAAAATTCACAATTCAGGAATGTTGTCACAAACGGGTAGATAACAGGTGTACATTCTCTCTTAACCAATATATAGTACAATTCTTCAAAGACTATGAAAGCTTACCTTCCTATCTATCAGTCTTGGAGTATCTTCTACGCCATTCTCGTTATCCAAATTAAAGAATGATCTAGCATAAAAGGCACTGATTATATTACCGCCTCTGAAACAAAGCTAGATAGCAGCCACAACTTTCACAAATCGAGTCCAAAAAGGGTAAAGCAAGCATGATTATAAAGAGACTCACTTCTCCTCCTTGGTCTTGGTCTCATTTTTCTTGGGCTTCACTCGAGCAACAGTTTCCAGAACAGCCTAAAGAGCAGAACAAATGGTTTAATAAAAAGAAGGAAAAAAAAAACAAGAAAGACTGAGTAGTGTACCGTCTAAAAGCAATAAGGCCACAAATGAAGTGGCGAAAACAAAGATTACAATTAACCAACCTGCTGATCAGCAACGCTATTATTAAAGCTTCCTGGATCAGGAACTGCAAAAGCAAAACAAGACAAAAGCAATTCACAAACCACTTATTCAAAGAGTTCAAATAACATCTTGTATATCCTCTAGGACGAGACCAGACCAAGTGATATAATCCAAGAGTTTTAAGCACTATGCCATTGGTCAATAACTTTTATCATCTCAATATGCAATTCATTAAATTCTATAAGCCATGAGTAATCTAAAAACTCCAATGCATATATACAGATGTGAGCATTAGCTAAAATCAATGATAAATCCCTAAGGAGTAGAATCAATTTTCACCAAATCTAAATCCCTAGTGTAGCAAACGAACCATCGTTCTGGTCATTCTCCGGAAACTCCTTCTCAAGTGCCCTATCGATCATATCGGCGAAACTGTCCTCCTTAGGTTTCGCGTTCGTCGCATTGGACTCGGCGGCGTTTCCGTTGATCTCGCGTGTGGCAACTGACTCAGTCCCGATATCGGACTCGGCGGAGAAGGCAAGATGGAAACTACAGATCAGGAGAAACGCCAGAAACCTCATCGTTTCCACGGAGATGAATTCGCCGATTTTACACCGCCGCATCTCAGTGACGGTGGTGGCGCGGCGGAGCGATTAAGAAATAGAGAGAGAGAGAGTGATTGTGAAAGATAGATTCTGCTTCCTTCTTCTTCTTCTTCTCTCTCTTTCTGGTGGTTAGAGAGCGAGAAAGAAAACAGATCGAAGGAAAATTAATTAATACTATTAAAGTAAAAAGGGTAACATTTGCTGAATATGCACATTAAATACGTGTAAATTATATTCAACTGTTATCGTTTTTTTTTTTTTTTGCTTGTACTAAATAGCTTAATTTTGGTGAAGAAACCAGCAAATTTTCATTTTATTTTAATAAATAAATGATATCTCATTCAACTTTAATGTTACTGAATGATACATGGAGATAATAAATAATACTCCAAGTAAACATTTTTTTAGATTTTTTTCTTGTTCCACAAAGATAGATTTTCTATATTGTTAAGGTATTTTTTTATACTTTTAAAAAACATTAATTGAGAATATTTGAATTGATAAAATTTCATTGGTGGAAAGTTGTTGAAAAGTGTATAATAAAGTAAAAAAAATTAAATTATAAATGTTTATTAAATTATTAATAAGCGTGCATACTATAAAAAAATCTTACTTTCGGGAACAAAGAGAGTATTCTTTTGATGGTACTACGGATGCTACAACTTTAGGATGGTGCTGTTGATCATCTGGACTAAAAAGGATGACAAAGAGGAATCCCAAGCCCTTAATCTTGAACTGTACATAGAGTGATAGATTACTAACTTAGATTATAGAATGTTTTAGTCATTTATTTTGTTATAGTATATATATAGTTGAGTTGGTATACAATGTTTGCTAGCTGGGCCGGGAAATGTCCAGTGTTTATCAATTGGCATACAGTTGCATATGAGCTGAAAAGCTTTGGAAGTCCAGTTCCTCGGATTCGAGTTGATCAAAACAAAAAGTATATATATGAAGCTGGTTTTTATTATTCTTGATGAATAATTTACACATGTAGTCACGATAAATGCATGGTTTCGTGTACAACTCTGTGATGATAGTACTCTACGTAACACTTGGATCAACTGTATACAATTCTACATGCAATACGATAAGATTTTCAGTAAACTTTGCGTTTACATACTTAACCCTTATTACAACCTTCAAAAGAATATTGTGAATATTAAACTCTAAACCTAATTAATACTCAAACATTTGTCCAAGGAATTTTCACAAGATAAAACAAGTTATATCATAAATAATTTGTACTTGGCTATACAAAAATGATACGTCTTTAAAAAATGGGTATTGTCCCACTAAACTCAATGTGCCGTCACGGTTGAATCCGCTTGACCACCAAAATAGATTTGTCGGTGTGATTTTTATAAATCCCTTATATATTAACCGAGAAACAATACAACATTGTTTTGTAGACACGTGTGACCATAAAAATGAAATTCAGAATTCTTAGAGAAATAGGTTGGTCCATCTTACTTACATTATACTAACTATTAAATTGATAAATAGCATACAGAAGAATATTATCGCACTTTCCTTAAAAAAAGCTACAAAATTTCATAATATGATTAACATATATAAAAGAATTAATGATTATGAATAATAAATATTTGATAAGAATTTTAGTATCTTAGCTCTTTTTTATTTAATTTGACATTATTAAAAGATATTAAGCAACCACATTAACTATATAATAAAACATGATTTTTTTATATGTTATATTTTTAATGGATAATTCTCCTAAACAGACCATTTTCAAGTTTTGATCACAAAAATAGACCATAAGGAAAAAAATGACCAAAATGTTTCATTTAATAGGTAAAAGGACCATAATACCCTAGATATATATATATATATATATATATATAAAATTATAGTTTTAGATTATATTTTTTCAAATTCGAACTTTTTTATAATAATTTTTTTATAATTTTTTTCGAAATTTTTTTTAATAAAATTTTAAATCTCAATCTCAAATCTCCATCTCTCAACTCTAAACCCTACGGTTTTGATTAGTTAATCCTAGGGGTATAACTGTAGATCTCTTTAATGAAACATTTTGGTTATTTTGATCCTTAGGATCTGTATTTGTGACATAAACCTTTTTAGTGCTATTCTAGGGTATTTCCCATTTTAATTTTTAAAACGACTATAAATTACTAAAATAGTTAAATGTCTCACACACTAAAATTTTGTCATCAATGGTTTAATTTTTTTGGTGATAACAAAATACAAATGATCATAAATTGTATGAATATGACTAGACATTCATATTATATTTTAATATTTTTTTAAATTAAATTATATAGCATAGAAAAATACTCAAGTATGATAATTTCTAAATTTGTATTAAAAAATATTAAAACCTTATTATTTTAATTTTAAAATTTGCATTCAAAAAATCGCACATTAGAAATTTTGTGTTTATCGTATGAATATGATTCTAAATAATAAATATTTATATTAAAATATACTATATATATATATATATCCATGTCATTAAAATTTAGTTATATACTATATAAAACAAATAAAATAATGTTTTGATTTATTTACCAAAAAATGTATCATAAATAAGATGTATTGTTTCGATTTATATGCTCACTCTGATTTAATTATATACATAATAAATAAATGAATATAAATAAATAATAATATATAAAATTTATTTTTATATATAACATAATTGTGCGGGTCTTAAGTCATATGATAATCTAGAATACTTATACACTAATCAGCATCCCAACCATTATATAAGAAGTTGTAAAATATGAAATACATATTTATAAAATATCTAATTCAAAACCAAGAGCGCCCATAGAAGTGAGATAGATTTTTAGCTTAATCCCGCTTAGACTCACATGGACTTTTCCATTGTCGGATTGAGCCATCAACCAAACATATTTTAGCTGAATTAATTTATTCTATTTCTCGAGACTTATTAATTAAACAATTAGATAAAAGAAATGTTATTCCTCAAATCTGTTTTCAAGTAGGTGAGTAGATCGAAACCCAGAACAACCTCTTTTTTTTGCTTAAAACCCCAAGAACTACTTATAGACCTAACTTTAACAACAACAATACAAAAGAAATGTACTAAGCACACAATACAAAACGAAGCATGATGGTCTAACTAACTCCAGCGAATATAACTTATGAGCGAGTGGTAAGGAAAAACACTTTCCTTGTAAAGAAGAAAGAAAATTCACATTAATTAGGTTAGAAGAAATCATAAAAGAAAATTCAAAACTTTTGATCACATGGTTGTGTGGACTAAACTTGGACTTTTCTTTAATCATATAGTTCATTTTTCATTTTCAAGGAAGATCGATACTTTTACTTATGTTCTTTTTATTTAATTGTAATGACACTCCCAGAGTTAAAAACCAGTATTGAAAGAAGCAAATGGTTTTGCCTCTCCAAGTAGGCAACTATGCCTCCCAAAGAAAAAGAGACATCATGCTCACTCCATGCCTATAAATACTCCTCAAATCAATAACTTATCCATTCAAATTGTGTCTGAGAACAAAAAGGCAAAAAAAAAAAAGAAGAAGATGGGTTTAATCAAAGAGAAAGAGATGGAGATTCCAGTCATTGATTTTAGTGAACTGGATGGAGAAAACAGAACCAAGACTATGTCTCTTCTTGATCATGCATGTGATAAGTGGGGCTTCTTCATGGTATGTACAAATCTTTATCCACAAATCAAGTTCTTAAGTATGCATATGTAAACGTTCCTAGATCCAGTTCTAGTGTAGACCCTTATTAAATGCGGGCTGATGAATTTTCAGGTTGATAATCATGGAATGATAAAGAATTGATGGATAAAGTAAAACAGCTGATTAACTCTCATTATGAGGAGCATTTGAAAGAGAAGTTTTACCAGTCAGAGATGGTCAAGGCTTTGAGTGAAGGCAAAACGTCAGATGCTGATTGGGAAAGCACTTTCTTCGTTTGGCATAAGCCGACTTCAAACATATCCAAAGTCTCCAACATTTCAGATGAACTCATGTAAGTAACTAAAAAAATTATATATCCAAATTTTTACCAATTTCTTTATTTGGACAAAGTTTTTACCATTTATATGTCTTGCCTATTATAATTAACAATGTGTGGGGATGAAACTTATATTGCAGCAAGACAATGGATGAATATGTTTCTCAACTGCACAAGTTTGCAGAAAGGCTCTCTAAACTCATGTGTGAAAATCTTGGTCTCCCTCGAGAACACATAGTGAATGCGTTCTCCGGTATAGAAGGTCCAGTTTTTGGGACAAAAGTGGCTAAATACCCAGAATGCCCTCATCCGGAGCTCATTAGAGGGCTGAGAGAACATACTGATGCTGGAGGGATCATATTGCTCTTGCAGGATGATCAAGTGCCTGGTCTTGAGTTCTTGAAAGATGGGAAGTGGGTTCCTATCCCACCATCGAAGAACAATACCATTTTTGTCAATACCGGTGATCAAGTCGAGATATTGAGTAATGGGAGGTACAAGAGTGTTGTACACCGTGTGATGACGATGAAGCAAGGAAGTAGACTGTCGATAGCTACATTTTACAATCCAGCTGGGGATGCCATAATATCTCCAGCTCAAGAGATGTTGTACCCAAGTGGTTACCGATTCCAAGACTACCTTAAGCTTTATTCAACCACTAAGTTTGGAGACAAAGGCTCTAGATTTAATACCATGAAGAAAATGGAGAATGGGGATTCCGTCTAGGATGCATCGCCTGAACGTAACGCTGCTTTTGTATTTCACATGAAACTCTATTTCTATTAAAACTTTGTCTTCTTGTTGTGTTTCTTTCATAAAGGAATAACAATTATGCCAGGATCATGCTGATTCAACTATTTTGCTTTGTTAAGAAAAAATAACTCTTTTTACTCAAGTGATTTTGTACTAGGCAAGTCGTTGATGGCAACTTTAAAAACATTAGTTTGAACTTTGAAGGTCTTTTATATTGTACTTTTATTTTTAAGGATGTCCTTAAGATATTAGTATGTTTTGGCTAAAAAGTTATATATCGTTTAATTCTGTTTATCTTTTAAAACAACAAAAACACAAAAGATATTTCATGTTAAGCGATAATTCAATATGATTAAGAGAATGATAACCTAGTTAGTAATTAGTAATTACCAACATCCGTATGGTCATAAAAGAGAACCCAAGATAATGAAAAAAAAATGTCAAACCATAAAACTTAGACAATGGTGAAACAAAAACAGTCTTTTTATTTAAGTTTTCGTAGGATCAAACTCCCACGGCTGCTTCTTGTAATAGCAGACCACAAACTAAACCAAGTGGTCTTATTTGTAGCAACTTCTTTTTCTTCACCTTTTAACTTGGCATGTAACTGAGCAAATTCCTTTCTTTGATCTTCTAACATAATAGTTGATTCCTTTTTTTGATCTTCCAAATTTGCTTCTACAACTTGCACTTCAGTATTCAACGTATGGCTCGGCCTAACATTTTCAAGTTTAGTTCATTGCAGAGGAGTTGGGGTCACATGGCTAATTCCCTTTGGGTGATAGTGATACCTTCTATTTGGATGAATATTTTTACCATTTAAAGAAGTTACACTAGTTTGGAGCCAATAACAAGTGACAAAATTTAAGCAAAAAAAAAAAAGTAGTTACAGTGACGCATTAAGAATGCCGTTTGTATAACACAAACGCACTCAAGGCATCTCATGTCTCTATGTCTCCATCTATGTGACATGATTCCACTCCTAAACCCAAAAACCCGGTCCAATCAGATTCATCCCTTTAAATCAGCACCGAACCGGATTGACTGCACCGGACCGGACCTTGTCTTCTGTAAATTAGCATTAAACAATTCTCACACTTCCCATCATCTCTAACAACCGAGGCACCGACCACATAACTCATTGTATCGAAAAACAGAGAGTCCTCTCACTTTGACAATTTCTTTTTCTTTCAATTTATAAGCAACAACAACAAAATAAAACTCAAATTTTCAAGAGAGAAAGAGAGAGTTAATGGCGTTAGCGAATAACTTAACGGCCATACTGAACTTACTAGCGCTACTCTGTTCCATACCCATAACGGCGTCAGGAATATGGCTCGCCTCAAAGCCCGACAACGAGTGTGTCAATCTCCTCCGTTGGCCCGTCGTCGTCCTCGGCGTTCTCATCCTCGTCGTCTCTGCTTGCGGCTTCATTGGCGCCTATCAGTAAGTTTTAATATAAAAAGACAGAGCCTGACAAAAGATCTTAGCTTTGAAACATTCTCAGGTACAAGGAGACTCTGCTGGCTGTCTACTTGTGCTGTATGGCAATACTGATCGGACTTTTGCTGGTGGTTTTGATATTCGCTTTCGTCGTGACCCGACCCGACGGGTCGTATCAAGTTCCGGGTCGAGGTTATAAAGAGTACAGGCTCGAAGGGTTCTCGAATTGGCTTAGAGAGAACGTTGTGGGTTCAAAGAACTGGGGGAAGATAAGGGCTTGTTTGGCTGATTCAAACGTTTGTCCTAAGCTCAGCCAACAGTTCATCACCGCTGATCAGTTCTTCTCTTCCTCTTCCATCACTGCCCTCCAGGCATGTTCTCTCTTTTTTTAAATCTCTTTATTCTGAACCTGAAACTTCTAGTTTGTTACATTTCGGCCCCCACATTTTTCATTTCCTAATTTATAATTTATTTTTTAGTTAGCAATTTGTGGTTAACTGAAGTAAGTTAGGACTTACGAGTGATAAATCACAGTAAATGGAGTAACTGCGGTACAACGCTAATTAATATCAATTTAACCTGCAAAATCAAAATGTAATGGCGCAGTAAGTTAGTCATTAATTGTCAACTACTAGTCGATCAAAATCATCATGTCACTCTTCACATGACTATTGTGATGATTTTTAAAAAGAAAAACTTATTAATTAAGATTATATGCTTAATGAAGATAAGATGCGATGTTAATATCAAGATTATGCGAGACTTGCGGTATGATCTTATAAATGAAAAAGAAAGAAGAGAGGTCCCATTATTCAAAAATTAAAACAGGGGGCTCATATCATAAAGTTATAAAATTTCACTTTAGCTTTTGTGAAGTTCAAAAGAGCATTGTTCTTATTCTCTAAGTTCCTTTTTTTCATAGTGGCTTTTAACGTTTAAATTCTCTTTTAAATTTTTTTATTTTTTTTAATTCACTTTAAGATGGAACAGTTTAGCCAAGTAAAATGGTTTCTGAACAATTCAAGCGTATTACTCAAATTTTAGGCAGATGTAATCACACTTATTGAAAACATATCTAGAAACTTGATATTGAAACGCATAGTTCCTATGAGACTGGTGTAGAAGTTCCTGGAAACCAACAGTCCAAAACAAAATATTATAGTAGGATAACCGGAAGTCAAAATAACACACTATCTTGCATAAGGAAAGGACCCACAATGCACCATCGATATGGTACATGATAAAATAGGTTTACCTGTCTTTTTAATCAACTCACCCACATTATTCAAGGATACCATTCTCTTTTAGAGTTTATATAGTCTTTTTTTCATCTCGACATAAACTTGACATGATTTTCAAGTTTTTCTTTCCAAAAATTACAAACTAAAGCACTCTTAACGTTAACTGTCCTGTCTTTTATGCTTAGAACATGGAGAGATTAATGACATAGCTTACGAAATTATGTTCAAAACAAATAATGACCAAAGTGGTTACTACAGATGCATATATAATATATGTTTTTTTATATCTGAATAAGATTAAAATGTTCTGATATTTGCCATCGAGTAGATTTCCACGTAAATGTGGAAACGTTTTAAACCAGTAAAGTGATTTTATATCTTTAGTTTCTAGCAACTTGACATTCAAATTTCCTGTAACAAAATGGGAACCACTAATATAATTAGATAAAGCCTAGTTGATGAGATTTTGACTGATTGTATATGTCTATAGTAATTAGACATTATTAAATGTTGGACCAATTATTTGATTCAATAATTACAATCACAAATCTTTGTCCCCATCGATAAGCATAACGAATATTTATACCCCTCCCATGTTCTACCATTTACATTAGGGACTTGGTGTGTATTTTCTCCTTATGAAGCACAGCTCTAACCATTTTAAACAAAAATACTAGACAGCTATTATTTAGTCTCACTGCTTATGTTCATTGCTTTAAAATGTATGTCTTCTCCAATTGAGCTCACCGTTCTAACCATTTTAAGCAAAAATAATAATTGTTAGCTTAAAATGTTTAGAACTTTGGGTGCATTTAGATAAATTACACACTAAAGTAAACAATTGAGTACACATGACTTTTTAAAGCGTTTATACTTCGCAAAAATATTTTATGAAACAATGAAAATGTCAATCAGAAGTTAATAAAGGTTTAAAAGGTTTTAGATTTCAAAATTTTGAGTTTAAAAAAAAAATCTCATACAAAACCTAAATGCACACAAAAACATCAAAATCTTGATTTTCCGAATACATCTCCTAAATTCTCCAAATCCTTACACGAGACAAGACTATCGGGACAAGATCTTCAAGCTTGCATAACAATTAAATACGTTGAAAGATATCTCAAAAGTCGAAATTGTCATTATCCTATTTTCATTTGTTGAGGAGCTTCTGATCAAATATTAATTTGACACTGTTTTTTTATTGCACAGTCCGGTTGCTGCAAACCGCCGACCGCGTGTGGCCAGGGGCGTCCCTCGGCACAGCGAGGTGAAGCACAGGCTTTGGGCCCCCAAATTTTTCTGGGCCCCCATTTGAAAAAAAAAATTATTATATATATATTTTTAAGTTTTATGGTACAAAAAAAGATTGTCAATGAAGTTAGAAAGTTATCCTAACAAAATATTATCATTTCAATGGGATTCAATAGAAAAAAAAATAGTTTTGATTAAATTTCTTCTCATTTTCAAAGTTTTTATGTTTATGTATGGACCCCCAAATTTTTTTTTGCTTGTGGCCCCAGTTAGTAGAGGACCGCCCCTGCGTGTGGCTACAACTTCGTGAACCCGACACTGTGGCAAAACCCAACCAACATGGCTGCAGATGCAGACTGTTACCTATGGAACAACGACCAAAGCCAGCTTTGTTACAATTGCAACTCATGCAAAGCTGGTCTTTTGGGAAACCTTAGAAAAGATTGGCGTAAAGCAAATCTCATACTTATCATCACTGTCGTTGTTCTTATTTGGGTCTATGTTATTGCGTGTAGTGCGTTTAGGAATGCTCAGACCGAGGACCTCTTCCGCAAATACAAACAGGGTTGGGTCTAAAGTGTATAGATTTGTTTGTAGTTGTTGACATGGAAGTATTTTCGAAAATAGCTTGTAATATTTACTCGTGTTTGGAAAGGGTTTTTTCTTTTGCATGGATTTTTATGTTTATGTTACATTGCTTGTGAGTTGTGAAGAAAGAAATATTAAATAGGATCCCTAATCTACGTATTGATTATCAAACTCTTTAATTAAGTAAATATTTGAAAATTTTATTGGTCTATCATTTGTCACATGCAAAATCAAGAATATTTAACCATGAACATCTATTATCTTCCTTTTCTCATTCCTATACCAGGTTTCTATCCTGCAATGTCAACATATTTATAAACAAGGTCAACTTCTCCATACGCACAACACTAGAAGGTAAACACATGAGTATGATTGTTTTAACCGAAAACATTTATAAGTTTATACTTACAAGTATCAGTTGCAATTATACATTTATACATAAACAAAACACGTTTGATACAAACATTAAAATGCTGTTTTATCTTTCTAACAAAATACTATGTTTTAATGGTCTAAAGATGAACGCAAATACAAAATAAATAATTACTGTGATGATTGTCATGGAGCATTAGGTGGTCGGGGGCATGTATCGCGTAGAGATGTTATTTCAGCGAGATGTTTGCTTGGTCGACTCTTGAAGAACATGCATTGAAAAGCACAGTCAAACAATATTTTGTTACAGAAAGGAGGATCGGATCCTGTTTATGGTACTTGTTCAAGCAATAAAAAAAAAGTCACTTCTTGTGCTTCTTGTTCCATGTTAGCCATCACCAACACTACAATAATTATCACCACACTCCTTTTCTTCATCCCTATCTCTCTCAAAAACGTATCCTTGTGTTTTGTATTTCTATATACGTAAGTAATTAACTATAACCAGATCTTGATTTTGTTGTATGCTTAGGCGTTAAGTTGACACTGTTTTTCTAAGTTACAGCCACTTGTGCATTATCTATACTTTTAATCAAGATACATCACCTACTTTTCTCAGTTTCAAACTAAGAAATCTTTAACCAAAGTGTATGCAGTTTTGTTAAACACACAACTATCAACAAAGACTTATCTTTTGTTTGGGCGTTCCAAGTCTCGTCTTATAGCTTAAGTGTATGCATTTTTCTCGTCCATCGATCTTTGATATATTATTAGTCTTATGAAAAGATTAAAAAGTGTTATCACAATTATTTTGGATCTCAATTAAATAATAAATTAATAACTCTAGAAATAAAATGTACAAAATGATCAAACCTAAGCTGTCATTAGCATTTCTTACCTTTAAATTAATATCATCTTGAGATCATTGTAGTTTCCTAACGTGGTCGAAACTACTAGGTAAGTTCCTTTGATCCATAAAAATAGTTGTATAATTTAATTTATGTTGAATGGTCACGAGTTTAACATTATAAATACGTTACTGCATATAGTAATCCAACTATTGTGTGTTAATGTAAAATTCACCTTATATGTAAATGTTATTTTATGCTTTCACAATTATTTTGGATCTCAATTATGTATTTCATAATTAAACCGGAAGGTGGAAAACCAAATTGTGTTTCATTTGCGTATTATAGTTTCCCACTTTGTTGCTACCTATAAATAGTTTCCGTCTATTAGTAGATAGCATCCATTTCACGATCCTCATTTCCCGGATCTCTACAACTCCGACCCGACCCATTTACGCGACCCAAACCGGGTCAACCAGAACAATGGATAAGCCTAGCTTCGTAATCTCACCAGAAGAAGCTGAATCCGCCGCGAACCAACTCGGCGTCTCCGTCCTCCAGCTCCTCCCTTCGCTGGTCAACCCTGCGAAATCCTTCGCTCGCCCACCGATCTCAAAATTCCACGTCGGAGCCGTCGGACTCGGATCATCGGGTCGGATCTTCTTAGGAGTCAACGTCGAGTTCCCAGGCCTCCCTCTCCACCACTCGATCCACGCCGAGCAGTTCCTCGTAACCAATCTCACACTCAACGGCGAGCGACATCTCCGAAACTTCGCCGTCTCCGCCGCGCCGTGCGGACATTGCCGTCAGTTCCTCCAAGAGATCCGCGACGCGTCGGAGATCAGACTCGTAATCACCGATCCGAACGCCACCGCGGATCCCGACGCCGATTCCGACGGATTCCTCCGCCTCGGGAGCATCTTGCCGCACAGATTCGGTCCGGAGGATCTTCTCGAGAAAGACTTCCCTCTCATCCTCGAGCATCACGATAACAACCTCACGATCTCGGATCTCGATCCGATCTCCAACGGAAACACCGTGGAATTGAAACGTACGGCTCTAGCGGCGGCGAACAGATCGTACGCGCCGTATAGTTTGTGTCCCTCGGGAGTTGCGCTTGTGGATTGCGACGGGAAAGTGTATAGAGGATGGTACATGGAATCGGCGGCGTATAACCCTAGTTTGGGACCACTACAGGCGGCGTTGGTGGATTACATCGCTAACGGAGGCGGAGGAGGTTATGAGAGAATCGTCGGAGCTGTGCTTGTGGAGAAAGAAGACGCGGTGGTGCGGCAAGAGCACACGGCGAGGTTGCTGATACAGATGATATCGCCGAAATGCGATTTCAGCGTCTACCATTGCCATTGACCTTTGAGATAAAATATCACCAAAAGAAAAATAAAATAAAAAACGAATAATAAATAATAAAATGGACTTTAAATTCGTAACCCAAAACAAACAAAAAATAGTTAATTATTGAAACTTAAAAGTTGAAAGCGATGCCTCTGCTCTGAATGATGAATGGATTGGTGATGATGAGACGTAAGAGAATTAATATAAGAAGACTCTTTTATCTTATTTGTATTATGTATAAACTATTCTAATAAATTATTATGTTCGTCTGTACTTTTAAAACTATATTTGATTAATCATCTTTTAAATTGTTTTCTTCATTCAAAATAATAATAAATGTTTTAAAAATGTAGAAAAGAGGAAAAGAGTCTTTCTACCAATATATTTTCAATTTTCTTTGGAAAAACTCTTTATAGGAGTATTTTTTCTTTTATTAGCATATCTATTTTAAACTCAATACATAAATAAATTGTTTAATAATAATTTTGAGAGATTCATTTTAAGAAAATCTCTAATAATAATGTTATATCCCTCTCTAAAGTTTAATGTCAGCTATTACATCACAAAAGCAGGAATGTAAATTGTTGTGCAAAAAAGAAGAAGCAGGAACGTATATTTGAATCAAACTCAAATCAAACGCAAGAAATTATTCTGTTTGCTTATATCAGAAAGAAAGGGATCTTATATTTTCAAATGAACCAAAGAAATTTCAGTATTAATCCGGTATAGTTCTTCTCAACTGAGCAAACAAAAAATGTGGAATACTAAAATCGAAATCTTAAGGTTAGCCATATCATCCTTTATTTTGTTACAGATAAACAAGACTAATTGTCTTGGCAATTTTTTATGTAATGTATGATGTTGTGTGGCAACTAAACAAGGACAGTGAAGACATCGACTGATCAATAAAAGAATAAGTTATGAATGTTGTTTACACAATCAGTGTACATATTGATGGCTTAACATGAATTTTTGAAAAGCTATAATAAAAATAAGATGGTCCACAAGCAACTCTTACTATGAGTGGTTATCAATTAGTCTAGAAATTTTAGATCACTAATGTTCAGATGGAAGATAGTACACTTTTGTCAAAAGTTTTTTTTTTGGTAAAACACTTTTGTGTAAATTTTAGCTTTAGGGATTTTTTTTTGATCAAACATCCTTAGGGTTTAAAATTCAAGGTTATGATACATAAAAACACTTTATAATAGATGCGGCAAAAAAAAATAGTTTGAAAGCATTATAGGCCATATTCTAACCGATACTAAGCAAGCCATGAATCCAAAGCTAAAACCACGCAACAACCAATACAACGAAAACATGGTTTTGAAGGTGCAACTAGACTTTGACCCGTCCTTAATTATTTTAATTTTTATTATGTCAAGAAATTTGATTTTTATATATGTGTTTAATTTAACTTTTGAAAACTATATCGAATATGTCAAAGTTGTATTTCTGAATTTTACCGATTTGACAAATCTCCACGGCACATCTCCGATGAACACATAACCGACGAATTATCTATCGCTTCTGAAGTTGCAGAGGTTGTTGTTCATAAACTGGGTTTCATAATTTTTTGGAAGGCAAAATTTAGGATTTCAATAAATATATAAACAAATATTGTCGAGTCTAAAAAAAAGTAAGTATAAATTAAAATATAATTGTCGAGTATAGAGAAAGATCGTGTCTTTTTTATTAAATAGATTTAGATACTGTTATTCAAAAATTGGTTTTTTAAAGTAGGTCTAGTGGCAAAAAAATAATAATATTCCATGTGATGGTGGAAGTAAAAGTCAAGAGAATCTTCTATCTTATTAAAACTCAAGTACAAAATTGGAGTGTTTGGAGACTTGAATAGGACTTTTAAAAATTTCGAGTGTTTGGAAACATGGATTGCAGTCTTTTAAAAAAAAATATTTTTTTTTGAAAACAAAGATAGTAGTATTAAGAAAAAAAGTAATGGGCTTATGTTTTTTTTTAAAATTGAAAGTTATCTAGGCCACTTTTAAAATATACCAAAATGGATCAATCTAATTCCCTAAAATTTTTTTTTCTAAACTAACCATAAAACAAAATTTAAACTTTATATACATATTTCAAATCAAAATAATAATTCAAATTTGATTTATATCAAAAATTGATTCAAAAATATACATATATTCAAAAATGGATTTTTACTAAACTATTTTTCAATAACCATTATAAAAAAATATTGTCAATATATATAAGAAAAATATAATACAAAGCCCAATTTGAAATACCAACTCAAATTATGGTTTTCATATTTCATATTAAGTTTTAAAAATATAATATATGTAATTATTTATATGATGGTATGTATAAAATACTATTAATTATATGATTACTTATATGATGGTATATATAAAATACGATTAATTATATGATGATAAAATACGATATATAATAATGACTAGGGATGGGCTTTTGGATACCCATACGGGTTTAGTTCTGATCGGTTTGTATTTTGGGTTTTCGGGGTCAAAGATTTCAGCCTTATTAGAATGTTTCTAAATTTTGGTTTGAGTTCGATTTGGATCTTTGCGGGTTTGGTTTGGGTTTGGATAACTAATTTAAATTATTTTTAAAGTCTTAAATCATTATATATTTTAAATTTCTCAAAATGTATAAATAAAATAATATATTACGTATAAATTTGAATAACATATGTCATAATACTTAAGCTTAACATATCAATTGGCTTGATTTAAAATTTTGGATACGAAATCAATAATTATTTTAAGTATTTTTGGTGATTTGAGTATACTTTAACTATTTCAGATATTTACTTTTGACTATCTATATATATTTTCAAGTATTTAAACCAATTTAAAAGTATCATTTTTGATGTTTTATATACGTTAAATCTAAAAATAATTAATATATATAAGTATATAAATCTATTTTTAGATAAATTCGGATACCCAAATACTTCGGTTCGGATCAGATTCGGTTCTCTAAATAACAAAATTTTGAATAATTAGAATATTTAATCAATTTATGTTTGGGTTTGGTACTATATCTTTGGATCGGTATCGGTTATGTTCCTCGGATTCATTTTTCCAAATCCTAATAATTACATGAAAAACAAATATCAACATATTTTTCAAAATATACATCCGCGCGCCTGCGCGGATCAAAATCTAGTCATGTTTTAATAATATTAATTAGGTTTGATTTCTGAAAGTTTACTGTCCATCAAGTTGTAAAGAAAAAAAAAATTTTATAGCTAAAACAATTTTTAAAATAGAAGCAGTTACAAAACCGACAGCCAATACGCAAAACTTTGAGTCACTATGCAAGGTTGACTTTACAAAACTTTACAAAACCGCCAACAAAATTTAACACAAAAACAAATTATTAATCATAAATTTGGACCACGCAAAAACCTTCTTACAAAGCCCAATTTAGTAACAAATTTACCCGTTAATATAAAACTTGCGAAATGGTTAGACAAATAATAAGGGATTGTGGTTAGAGTTAGTAAATAATTAGAAGCAGTTATGAAATAATCAGTTTTGAAAAAAAAAGGTAGGTCCAGTGACATTTTAAGTAATATACCAGATATGGGTAAAGACAGAAAATAAGAGTGATCATAAATTAATAATATTGATAAGGGAAAATTCCTTATAAGTACACCAACTAATTTTCATTTGCTAATAAAATACACTAACTAATTTGGATTCGCGTTTAATACACGAACTAATTTTTGTTGCCTATTAAATACACAAACTTTTGAAATTCACAGATTTTACACATCATTTTAGACTCGTTAACTATATTTAACGGAAGTGATGATGACGTTAGTGTTTAATTAATATGTTTTTAAATTGTGAAAATAAAATTTCTTAAAAATACACAAACTACTTTTCATTTGCTAATAAAATACACGAACTATTTTGGATGCCCGTTTAATACACAAACTGTTTTTTTCTATTAAATACACAAACTTTTAAAATTTTCAAATTTTACACATCGATTCAGATGATGTCAACTATGTTTAGCAGAAGTGAAGACAATGTTAATGTTTAATTGAGCATATGGTTAAACTGTGAAGAAAAAGTTCCTTAAAGGTCCTCCGATATATTATATTGTTAGCTTTCTTCTCCAGTGATGCTTCATAGTGTAAATTTTTTTAATGAAATTTCAAATTTTTTAATCATAGTAGAAAGAATATATGTAGAATTTAATTCATAACACTAATCAGAAACTCGTTTAAAATTACGTAGTTTTCTTCGTCCTTTTTCACGACGTGGAAATCAACTCCACTTCGAATCAATATAAAGGGAAATCAAAGTAAATAAGAAGAAAAGAAACATAGTTTGGAGAATAAAAGAAGTTGGAACATATTAGAGTGCCAAACTCAAATTGAAACTAACTCAAATTAATTTCAATTGGCTGAAGGTGAGCGTGCTTTTCATAGTTAAACCACTTGTTTAATTAAAACATTGACTTCATTTCTGTTAAATATAGTTGACATCGTCTAAATTGATGCGTAAGATCTGCAAATTTTAAAAGTTTGTGTATTTAATAGAAAACAAAAATTAGTTTGTGTATTAAACGAGGATCCAAAAATAGTTTGTATATTTTATTAGCAAATGAAAAATAGTTTGTGTATTTTAAAAAAATTATTTTCAAAATTTAAATACATGTTAATTAAACACTAACGCCGTCGTCAATATCGTTAACTTGCGAATTTCAAAAATTTGTGTTTTTAATAGGCAACAAAAATTAGTTCGTGTATTAAACATAGATCCAAAATAATTAGTGTATTTTATTAGCAAATGAAAATTAGTCCGTGTGTTTTTAAGGAATTTTCTCTATTGATAATCAACATAATCAAGTCATTATATTATTTAAAAATTAAAATGGAAACAACTAACGTCTCGTTTCGTTTGTAACATTTATTAGTTGGATTGAACCCAAACATAACATTATATGACATCAACAATTACAAATAGTTAAAACTACTTACAAAATATATTTGGAAAACTTGTATTACAGTTTTGCATCAAAATATATTTCAAGAAAATAATTGATAATTTACTGACTGTTCGTCTGTTCCTATTTTTCAAAAAAGTTAAGATGGTATATATAATTGGACCATATTAGAAAATTAAGATCACATTCAGACATAACAAGGACTAGTGAGCTAAACTGACTTCTCGTTTGAAATATTTAGGGCATCTCCATCCCCACTTCATAATTTACTCCAAATATGGAGTGAAAAATGAAGTATGGACAAACAATAAAAAATCACTCTATTTATGGAGTAATCACTTTTTTATTTCTTCATTACTTTATTTTCCACTCTATTTTGCAGTAAATTATGAAGTGGAAATGGTCTTATTAGCTGGGTTGAGCCCAAACATAACATTATATGACATTAACAATTACAAATAGTTAAAACTACTTACAAAATATATTTGAAAAACATGTATTATAGTTTTGCATCAAAATATATTTTAAGAAAATAATTGATAATTTACTAACTGTTCGTGTGTTCCTAGTTTTTCAAAAAAGTTAAGATGGTATATAATTGGGCCATATTAGAAAATTAAAATCACATTTAGACATAACAGCGAAGGACTAGTGAGCTAAAATGCAAGATCTATGTCTAATAAGTAACATATTCTAATTCTCCATTAAAAAAAAAGTTACAAAAATACATAAAACATTAAGAGAATATAATCTAAAATCAAATTGTCCGTATTAAACTAACAAATAGTCAAATCTAATAAATACCATCTTCCTGAAAAGTTACATATGGAATAAAAAACAGACAATACAAATTCAATATATATATTAAAGGATATAGCTGAATTTACCTTTAAACAATAACTTGATTCTGATCCGTGCGTCCGCACGGATGTTTTTTTATAACTTTATATTGTTCTTAATATGAATATGTTATCATACTATAGGAATGAAATTTATTTATATTGTTGGTGCGACTATACATGTTAAGAAATAAATCTTAACAAAATATTAAGAATAGTGTTTTTAACACTTGAAAGGAATACATTAAGATTAGAAATTTAAATTTACAACAATACTTTATAAACCTATTACATTAGAAGTTTAATAAAATAAGTAGTCTTATATTTATAATAATATAACTGGCTTAGAGCATGACTGGTTCAAACGCAGCGGTTGCGGTTACGAGAGTTTGCAGATGCGGATGGTTGCGGTTTCTAGCGGTTTTAAGAGATTTATATAACTGGTTCTGCGGTTATATGGTGCGGGATACTTATGACTGGTTAATTACCAAACACAACAGGGGTTAAATAATAAATTAACAATATTTAAATTTTATATAATTATAAAAAATATCAAAAATCATAATCTTATATTAAGTATAAAAATTATATTTAGAAAATTATAGTTTTTTTTGTCATCAACTTATACAGACTCATACTGACTCTGTGAACCAAACCGATAGATCTTGATCCATGTGAACGACGAAAGACGGTTGCTTTTTGACACTACGTGCTAGGATATCCGCCTTTGAACGACGAAAGATGGTTGCTTCCTAAAACCGGTATAGTTTTAAATTTTTTAAAATTATAGAAAATTTTTATTTTAAAATTTTATAATATTAGTTAAAATACAATAGATATAATTTAGTATTTTTATAATTCAAATTTAAAATTTTTAATTAATAGTTTTATTTTTGTATTTATATTGTTTTTTAAAATAGAAAAAAATTATCATTCCGCAACCGCCCGCAACCGCAAACGTTGAAACCACCTTTTGAATTTATGAAGTTTACAACAGTTTGAAATAGTTCAGAACAGTTTGATTGATTGTTGCAAAACGCCAATAACCGTTAGCAACCGCAAACTGCGTTTACAAATAGTAGCAGAGAAATCAGTCATACCCTTAGTTTCAATTAAATTGGTATGTCGAATAATGTTGTAAAGGAAATGAAAATTAATAAAAAGATTAACATGTTTCCAATAATTTAGTGATAGTATATATGAAAGGAATATTCTGGTTGATCTAAGAATATCGACTGGATTTGAAAGATTGATACGCTTGGGTTAATGTGATAGCTTGAAAACAGGGGCTGTTTGGGAGTGATTCAGATTTTTGTGTTATTTGGCGGAGCTAATTGAGTTGTGTCTCAAAAATATCTTTTCAATATAATATTTCTATTATAAACGTCAAAAGATCTCCACTAAAGAAGGTTGTAATCAAGTCACGCTAAATTGTAGTATTTTAAAAAAGATTGTGAAGCTAACTAATATTAAGGAGGTGGTTATATAAACCACGGATTGTATCCGGTTTGCTACGGACAATTTTAGAGTTGTAAGGCGGTTTGTTAATGGTGAATTTATTAAAAGGGAATTAATAGATAGGTAAAGCGTTACACGATGTGTTTTAATCCAATGGCATAGATAAGTAATTATACAAAATACATAAAAATTAATATCAAGAAAATATTATCTAAAATCAAATTGTCCGTATTAAACTAACAAATAGTCAAATAATAATAAATACCATCTTCCTGAAATGTTACATCTATATTATTAAAACAGAAGTACAAAATAAAAATACCCTTTAATTTTACCATTTATTTACATTAGAATTTCATTGAGATATTTATTAAACATATATTTAAATATGCATTTATTTTTCTAATTTAAATAATAGATTTAAGCATTTAATATCTTTTCCTAATTTAAATAATAGATTTCTTTAATTAAATCTTAACCAAAATAGATATTCTTAATATATTTTATATTAACATATTAAATCTTTTTAATATTTGTTAATAATAAATAATAAAATAAAAAAGTACACATCATAATCAATTTATATAACATATAAATAAAATATAAAATACTTTATTCGTATATTATTAGTATAATGCTTTCATAATACAAGTCCAATTAATTATAAATGTTGGATTTTTATGACACATTGTGATATAATAGACAATTAAAATCACAAAATATAATTATTCAAAGTAATAAATAAAATTGTTATGTTTTAAAATTTTATATTAACAATTATGTAATACATTTTAATTTACAAATATATATTATACCATTAGTACTCAAAAAATTTAAAGTAAAGCAAATATTTTTACGGTCACGGGTCAAGCTCTAGAAATAAACAACAACAGCGCAAGATTATTTTTCTTTAACAAATTTATTTTAATAGATATTATAGTTCCAAATATGTTTATATATTTTATCTATTTATAAATTTATTTTCTTTGTTTTTTAAGGGATGCTAATATTTTGAAACTGGAAAACAATTATGACCCACCTCTATATTATTTTAATTAGGATAAAATTTATATCAGAATATTTTTTAATTTTTAATTTTTATTTTTATTATAACTGCAAAGATTAATTTTCAATATAAATTTATGTTTAAATATTACAAATACATCATTTAATATAAACTAAGAAAACTAAAAACATAAAATAAATACCCGCCCGCTCGGGCGGGTCAAGGTCTAGTATGGATTAAGAAACAGACAATACAAATACAATAATATATATATATATATATATATTAAAGGATATAGCTGAATTTACCTTTAAACAATAATTCAGAATATGTACCGAAGTACCAAAAATACGGTTTCTAGAACCAAAAATAATAGAAATTTAACATTTAGCCTAAATAAATAACAGTGAAAATTAAAGCACATATACAAAGGAGAGCAAAATAAGAGTTCAAATAATATTCATTTTCTGTTTTTTTTGACATCAGTCATAAAAATATTATTAAAACAAAAGTATCAAACAAAAACCGCGAAAACATCTATTGCACATTTTAAATGAATACACCATGATTCAATAGATTTCCACGGCCCATCAACTATGTATAATAGACCAAAGACATATATTTTAGTACGATACCAAAACAATTTCCGAAACGGTCAATAGATTTAACTACAAAACTCCAAGGAAGATGCATACTTCAGAACGTAATGTAATATGTCGTTGCGGAATGTCGCAAGTGCTCAGACATCCAAATTTAACTACAAAATTGCAAGGAAGATGCATACTTCAGAACATATTGTAAAATGAAGAACCCATAAGTGTAAAATGATGCATAATGTAGGACGCTCAAAGCTGAAGTATATTGTAAAATTGCAAGAAATGATGTAAAATGCCATAATGTATTGTAAAATGTAGAATGCAGTAAGTGTAAACACATGATGCAAAGTGCATACAACAACCAAATGAAGATGCATACTGCAGAATGTTTAGTAAAATGAAGAACCTGTAAGTGTAAGGAAATGATGCATAATGCAAAATGTAGGACATTCAATGATGAAGTAAGATTGCAAGAAAATGGTGCAAAATGCAGAATGTGTTGTAAAATATAGAATGGAGAAGTGTAAACCACATGATGCAAAGTGCATACAACAACCAAATGAATGCAGATTGCGAAATGTAAGGAAGCTCATATGACAGTCAAAATTAGTTATACAACTACATGAATGTCATTTGCCCAATTTCAGAATGTTCAACAAAGGGGTTTAGTGATAACCCATATAGTTTCTAGAGTCAAGCAAGTTGTAAACTATATGAGACTAAACTAGTTACAAAGATGTTTGAAAAGAAGATACCTGTCACAGAAGTCTTCTACACTTCAAATCTATTCAGAATCTCCCAAACAATATGAACGCCTTCTGAAGTACATACCTGAGGAAATAAAAATAATTAGTCTTTAGTTACGTAGTATGCCCACCTTGTTTCTTCTACGGACGGACACAAGTCTAATAACTGCCTGCCCTATTGCAATATATTTCCATCCAACAATTCTTTTCTTGTAAGCGATGAGTAGTGAAGTAAGGAATCTGCTTTCAATTTGTAGCCTTTGTCTTAAGACTTTCTTAAACCGTAGGTCGTTACTCCATCCATCCATAGATCAAAAACAGAATTTTGAAAGCCGTGGGTACTAAAAAAGTCTTTTGTCTTAAGACTTCTAAACCGTGTGGTCTTATTTTCCATCCATTAATGACATTTTCTAGGCTGTTGGTCGTTATTTCCAATCCAACAAGTCTTAAACCTCCTAAATTTTCTTTGTCTTTGTCAAGATATTTGTAAGCCGTAGGTAAGGAATCTGTTTTTAGTTATAGTCTATCTTTAGACTTTCTTAAACCGTAACCATTCAAATAACTGAAAACAGATTATCTCAAGCCGTGGGTACTAAATCTTTGTAAGCCGTGGGTACTAAATCTTTGTAAGCCGTGGGTAAGAAATCTGTTTTCAGTTATAGTTCTTGTCTTAAGACTTTTTCAAACTGTACCATTCAAGTAACAGAAAACAGATTCTCCTAAAAGTCTTTTGTCTTTAAGACTTGTAAGCCGTGTGGTCTTATTTTTCATCCACTAATGACTTTTTTTTTCTGGACTGTTGGTCGTTATTTCCACTCCAACAAGTCTTAGAAACCCCACATTTTCTTTTTCTTTATCAAGACAACTGTAAGCCGTGGGTAATAAATCTTTGTAAGCCGTGAGTTAATCTGTTTTCAGTTATAGTCCTTTTCTTAAGACTTTCTCAAACAGTACCATTCAAATAACTGAAAACAGAATCACATAAAAGTCTTTTGTCTTTAAGACTTGTAAGCCGTGTGGTCTTATTTCCGATCCAACAAGTCTTAACCTCTTGCATTTTCTTTGTCTTTGTCAAAACATTTGTAAGCCGCGGGTAAGGAATCTATTTTCAGTTATAATCTTTGGTTTGAGACTTTCTCAAACCATAACCATTCAAATAACTGAAAACAGATTCTCTCAAGCCGTGGGTACTAAATCTTTGTAAGCCGTGGGTAAGGAATCTGTTTTCAGTTATAGTCCTTGTCTTAAGACTTTCTCAAACATTACCATTCAAATAACTGAAAAAAGATTCTCATAAAAGTTTTTTTTTGTCTTTAAGAATTAGAAGCCGTGGGTAGTGAAATAAGGAATCTGTTTTCAGTTCTTAGTCTCTGTCTTTAAGACATTCTCAAACTGTGGTCATTAACTCCATTCCACTGGAATAAGCTGAAAAATCAAAGGTGGGTTGTTGGTCGTTATTTCCAATCCAACAAGTCTTAAACCTCCTACATTTTCTTTGTCTTTGTCGAGACATTAGTAAGCTGTGGGTAATGAATATGTTTTCAATTATAGTCCTTGTCTTAAGACTTTCTCAAACCATAACCATTCAAATAACTGAAAACAAATTCTCTCAAACCGTGGGTACTAAATCTTTGTAAGCCGTGGATAACGAATCTGTTTTCAGATATAGTCCTTGTCTTAAGACTTTCTCAAACTGTACCATTCAAATAACTGAAAACAGAAAAGTCTTTTCTCCCTAAGACTTGTAAGCCATGGGTAATAAATCTGTCTTTAAGACTTGTAAGCCGTGGAAAATAAATCTTTGTCTTTGTCAAGACATGTGTAAGCCGTGGGTAATAAATCTTTGTAAACCGTGGATAAGAAATCTGTTTTCAATTATAGTCTTTTGTCTTAAGACTGAGCTGCATGCTCTTATTTGCCATCCCCTAACGCCCTTCTTTATACATGCACCACCAACTCATATTCTCGGTCCATTTAACAATCTTGCTATAGGGGATGGCATAAGTTTCTTTTAGAGGTAGCAAAGGACAATGTTTTCAGTTATAGTCCTTGTCTTAAAACTTTTTCAAACTGTACCATTCAAATAACTGAAAACAGAAAAGTCTTTGGTCTTTAAGACTTGTAAGCCGTGGGTAACAAATCTTTGCCAAGACATGTGTAAGCCGTGGGTAATAAATCTTTGTAAGATATGGATAAGAAATCTGTTTTCAAATATAGTCTTTTGTCTTAAGACTGAGCCGCATGCTCTTATTTGCCATCCCCTAACGCCCTTCTTTATACATGCACCACCAACCCATATTCTCGGTCCATTAGGGTATGGCATAAGTTTCTTTTAGAGGTAGCAAGGGACAATGTTTTCAGTTATAGTCCTTGTCTTAGGACTTTCTCAAACTGTACCTTCAAATAACTGAAAACAAAAAAATCTTTGGTCTTTAAGACTTGTAAGCCGTGGGTAATAAATCTTTGTCTTTGTCAAGACATGTGTAAGCCGTGGGTAATAAATCTTTGTAAGCGTGGGTAAGGAATCTGTTTTCAGTTATAGTCTTTTGTCTTAAGACTGAGCCGCATGCTCTTATTTGCCATCCCCTAACGCCCTTCTTTATACATGCACCACCAACCCATATTCTCGGTCCATTAGGGGATGGCATAAGTTTCTTTTAGAGATAGCAAGGGACAATGTTTTCAGTTATAGTCCTTGTCTTAGGACTTTCTCAAACTGTACCATTCAAATAACTGAAAACAGAAAAGGCTTTGGTCTTTAAGACTTGTAACCCGTGGGTAATAAATCTTTGTCTTTGTCAAGACATGTGTAAGCCGTGGGTAATAAATCTTTGTAAACCGTGGGTAAGGAATCTGTTTTCAGTTATAATCTTTTGTCTTAAGACTGAGCCGCATGCTCTTATTTGCCATCCCCTAACGCCCTTCTTTATACATGCACCACCAACCCATATTCTCGGTCCATTAGAGGATGGCATAAGTTTCTTTTAGAGACCGCAAAGGATTGTTTTCAGTTATAGTCCTTGTCTTAGGACTTTCTCAAACTGTACCATTCAAATAACTGAAAACAGAAAAGCTTTGGTCTTTAAGACTTGTAAGCCGTGGGTAATAAATCTTTGTCTTTGTCAAGACATGTGTAAGCCGTGGGTAATAAATCTTTGTAAGCCGTGGGTAAGGAATCTGTTTTCAGTTATAGTCTTTTGTCTTAAGACTGAGCCGCATGCTCTTATTTGCCATCCCCTAACGCCCTTCTTTATACATGCACCACCAACCCATATTCTCGGTCCATTAGGGGATGTCATAAGTTTCTTTTAGAGGCAGCAAGGGACAATGTTTTCAGTTATAGTCCTTGTCTTAGGACTTTCTCAAACTGTACCATTCAAATAACTGAAAACAGGAAAGGCTTTGGTCTTTAAGACTCGTAAGCCATGGGCAATAAATCTTTGTCTTTGTCAAGACATGTGTAAGCCGTGGGTAATAAATCTTTGTAAGCCGTGGGTAAGGAATCTGTTTTCAGTTATAGTCTTTTGTCTTAAGACTGAGCCGTATGCTCTTATTTGCCATCCCCTAACGCCCTTCTTTATACATGCACCACCAACCCATATTCTCGGTCCATTAGGGGATGGAATAAGTTTCTTTTAGAGGCAGCAAGGGACAATGTTTTCAGTTATAGTCTTTGCCTTAGGAGTTTCTCAAATAGTAACATTCGAATAACTGAAAACAGAGAAATCTTTGGTCTTTAAGACTTGTAAGCCGTAGGTAAAAAATCTTTGTCTTTGTCAAAACATGTGTAAGCCGTGGGTAAGGAATCTGTTTTCAGTTATAGTCTTTTGTCTTAAGACTTAGCCGCATGCTCTTATTTGTCATCCCCTAACACCCTTCTTTATACATGCACCACCAACCCATATTCTCGGTCCATTAGGGGATGGCATAAGTTTCTTTTAGAGATAGCAAGGGACAATGTTTTCAGTTATAGTCCTTGTCTTAGGACTTTCTCAAATTGTACCATTCAAATAACTGAAAACAGAAAAGTCTTTGGTCTTTAAGACTTGTAAGCCGTTGGTAATAAATCTCTGTCTTTGTCAAGACATGTGTAAGCCGTAGGTAATAAATCTTTGTAAGCCGTGGGTAAGGAATCTGTTTTCAGTTATAGTCTTTTATCTTAAGACTGAGCCGCATGCTCTTATTTGTGATCCCCTAACGCCCTTCTTTATACATGCACCACCAACCCATATTCTCGGTCCATTAGGGGATGACATAAGTTTCTTTTAGAGGCAGCAAAGGACAATGTTTTCAGTTATAGTCCTTGTTTTAGGACTTTCTCAAACTGTACCATTAAAATAACTGAAAATAGAAAAGTCTTTGGTCTTTAAGACTTGTAAGCCGGGGTAATAAATCTTTATCTTTGTCAAGACATGTGTAAGCCGTGGTAAAGGAATCAATTTTCAGTTATAGTCTTTTGTCTTAAGACTGAGCCGCATGCTCTTATTTGCCATCCCCTAACGCCCTTCTTTATACATGCACCACCAACCCATATTCTCGGTCCATTAGGGGATGGCATAAGTTTCTCTTAGAGGCAGCAAGGGACAATGTTTTCAGTTATAGTCTTTGCCTTAGGACTTTCTCAAATTGTAACATTCAAATAACTGAAAACAGAAAAGTCTTTGGTCTTTAAGACTTGTAAGCCGTTGGTAATAAATCTTTGTCTTTGTCAAGATATGTGTAAGCCGTGGGTAATAAATCTCTTTAAGCCGTGGGTAAGGAATCTGTTTTCAGTTATAGTCTTTTGTCATAAAACTGAGCCGCATGCTCTTTTTGCCATCCCCTAACGCCCTTTTTTATACATGCACCACCAACCCATATTCTCGGTCCATTAGGGGATGGAATAAGTTTCTTTTAGAGGCAGCAAGGGACAATGTTTTCAGTTATAGTCCTTGTCTTAGGACTTTCTCAAACTGTACCATTCAAATAACTGAAAACAGAAAAGGCTTTGGTCTTTAAGACTTGTAAGCCGTGGGTAATAAATCTTTGTCTTTGTCAAGACATGTGTAAGCCGTGGGTAATAAATCTTTGTAAGCGTGGGTAAGGAATCTGTTTTCAGTTATAGTCTTTTGTCTTAAGACTGAGCCGCATGCTCTTATTTGCCATCCCCTAACGCCCTTCTTTATACATGCACCACCAACCCATATTCTCGGTCCATTAGGGGATGGCATAAGTTTCTTTTAGAGGCAGCAAGGGACAATGTTTTCAGTTATAGTCCTTGTCTTAGGACTTTCTCAAACTGTACCATTCAAATAACTGAAAACAGAAAAGGCTTTGGTCTTTAAGACTTGTAAGCCGTGGGTAATAAATCTTTGTCTTTGTCAAGACATGTGTAAGCCGTGGGTAATAAATCTTTGTAAGCCGTGGGTAAGGAATCTGTTTTCAGTTATAGTCTTTTGTCTTAAGACTGAGCCGCATGCTCTTATTTGCCATCCCCTAACGCCCTTCTTTATACATGCACCACCAACCCATATTCTCGGTCCATTAGGGGATGGCATAAGTTTCTTTTAGAGACCGCAAGGATTGTTTTCAGTTATAGTCCTTGTCTTAGGACTTTCTCAAACTGTACCATTCAAATAACTGAAAACAGAAAAGGCTTTGGTCTTTAAGACTTGTAAGCCGTGGGTAATAAATCTTTGTCTTTGTCAAGACATGTGTAAGCCGTGGGTAATAAATCTTTGTAAGCCGTGGGTAAGGAATCTGTTTTCAGTTATAGTCTTTTGTCTTAAGACTGAGCCGCATGCTCTTATTTGCCATCCCCTAACGCCCTTCTTTATACATGCACCACCAACCCATATTCTCGGTCCATTAGGGGATGGCATAAGTTTCTTTTAGAGGCAGCAAGGGACAATGTTTTCAGTTATAGTCCTTGTCTTAGGACTTTCTCAAACTGTACCATTCAAATAACTGAAAACAGGAAAGGCTTTGGTCTTTAAGACTCGTAAGCCATGGGCAATAAATCTTTGTCTTTGTCAAGACATGTGTAAGCCGTGGGTAATAAATCTTTGTAAGCCGTGGGTAAGGAATCTGTTTTCAGTTATAGTCTTTTGTCTTAAGACTGAGCCGCATGCTCTTATTTGCCATCCCCTAACGCCCTTCTTTATACATGCACCACCAACCCATATTCTCGGTCCATTAGGGGATGGCATAAGTTTCTTTTAGAGACAGCAAGGGACAATGTTTTCAGTTATAGTCCTTGTCTTAGGACTTTCTCAAACTGTACCATTCAAATAACTGAAAACAGAAAAGGCTTTGGTCTTTAAGACTTGTAAGCCGTGGGTAATAAATCTTTGTCTTTGTCAAGACATGTGTAAGCCGTGGGTAATAAATCTTTGTAAGCCGTGGGTAAGGAATCTGTTTTCAGTTATAGTCTTTTGTCTTAAGACTGAGCCGCATGCTCTTATTTGCCATCCCCTAACGCCCTTCTTTATACATGCACCACCAACCCATATTCTCGGTCCATTAGGGGATGGCATAAGTTTCTTTTAGAGGCAGCAAGGGATTGTTTTCAGTTATAGTCCTTGTCTTAGGACTTTCTCAAACTGTACCATTCAAATAACTGAAAACAGAAAAGGCTTTGGTCTTTAAGACTTGTAAGCCGTGGGTAATAAATCTTTGTCTTTGTCAAGACATGTGTAAGCCGTGGGTAATAAATCTTTGTAAGCCGTGGGTAAGGAATCTGTTTTCAGTTATAGTCTTTTGTCTTAAGACTGAGCCGCATGCTCTTATTTGCCATCCCCTAACGCCCTTCTTTATACATGCACCACCAACCCATATTCTCGGTCCATTAGGGGATGGCATAAGTTTCTTTTAGAGGCAGCAAGGGACAATGTTTTCAGTTATAGTCCTTGTCTTAGGACTTTCTCAAACTGTACCATTCAAATAACTGAAAACAGAAAAGGCTTTGGTCTTTAAGACTTGTAAGCCGTGGGTAATAAATCTTTGTCTTTGTCAAGACATGTGTAAGCCGTGGGTAATAAATCTTTGTAAGCCGTGGGTAAGGAATCTGTTTTCAGTTATAGTCTTTTGTCTTAAGACTGAGCCGCATGCTCTTATTTGCCATCCCCTAACGCCCTTCTTTATACATGCACCACCAACCCATATTCTCGGTCCATTAGGGGATGGCATAAGTTTCTTTTAGAGGCAGCAAGGGACAATGTTTTCAGTTATAGTCCTTGTCTTAGGACTTTCTCAAACTGTACCATTCAAATAACTGAAAACAGAAAAGTCTTTGGTCTTTAAGACTTGTAAGCCGTGGGTAATAAATCTTTGTCTTTGTCAAGACATGTGTAAGCCGTGGGTAATAAATCTTTGTAAGCCGTGGGTAAGGAATCTGTTTTCAGTTATAGTCTTTTGTCTTAAGACTGAGCCGCATGCTCTTATTTGCCATCCCCTAACGCCCTTCTTTATACATGCACCACCAACCCATATTCTCGGTCCATTAGGGGATGGCATAAGTTTCTTTTAGAGGCAGCAAGGGATTGTTTTCAGTTATAGTCCTTGTCTTAGGACTTTCTCAAACTGTACCATTCAAATAACTGAAAACAGAAAAGGCTTTGGTCTTTAAGACTTGTAAGCCGTGGGTAATAAATCTTTGTCTTTGTCAAGACATGTGTAAGCCGTGGGTAATAAATCTTTGTAAGCCGTGGGTAAGGAATCTGTTTTCAGTTATAGTCTTTTGTCTTAAGACTGAGCCGCATGCTCTTATTTGCCATCCCCTAACGCCCTTCTTTATACATGCACCACCAACCCATATTCTCGGTCCATTAGGGGATGGCATAAGTTTCTTTTAGAGGCAGCAAGGGACAATGTTTTCAGTTATAGTCCTTGTCTTAGGACTTTCTCAAACTGTACCATTCAAATAACTGAAAACAGAAAAGGCTTTGGTCTTTAAGACTTGTAAGCCGTGGGTAATAAATCTTTGTCTTTGTCAAGACATGTGTAAGCCGTGGGTAATAAATCTTTGTAAGCCGTGGGTAAGGAATCTGTTTTCAGTTATAGTCTTTTGTCTTAAGACTGAGCCGCATGCTCTTATTTGCCATCCCCTAACGCCCTTCTTTATACATGCACCACCAACCCATATTCTCGGTCCATTAGGGGATGGCATAAGTTTCTTTTAGAGGCAGCAAGGGACAATGTTTTCAGTTATAGTCCTTGTCTTAGGACTTTCTCAAACTGTACCATTCAAATAACTGAAAACAGAAAAGTCTTTGGTCTTTAAGACTTGTAAGCCGTGGGTAATAAATCTTTGTCTTTGTCAAGACATGTGTAAGCCGTGGGTAATAAATCTTTTAAGCCGTGGGTAAGGAATCTGTTTTCAGTTATAGTCTTTTGTCTTAAGACTGAGCCGCATGCTCTTTTTGCCATCCCCTAACGCCCTTTTTATACATGCACCACCAACCCATATTCTCGGTCCATTAGGGGATGGCATAAGTTTCTTTTAGAGGCAGCAAGGGACAATGTTTTCAGTTATAGTCCTTGTCTTAGGACTTTCTCAAACTGTACCATTCAAATAACTGAAAACAGAAAAGGCTTTGGTCTTTAAGACTTGTAAGCCGTGGGTAATAAATCTTTGTCTTTGTCAAGACATGTGTAAGCCGTGGGTAATAATCTTTGTAAGCCGTGGGTAAGGAATCTGTTTTCAGTTATAGTCTTTTGTCTTAAGACTGAGCCGCATGCTCTTATTTGCCATCCCCTAACGCCCTTCTTTATACATGCACCACCAACCCATATTCTCGGTCCATTAGGGGATGGCATAAGTTTCTTTTAGAGGCAGCAAGGGACAATGTTTTCAGTTATAGTCCTTGTCTTAGGACTTTCTCAAACTGTACCATTCAAATAACTGAAAACAGAAAAGTCTTTGGTCTTTAAGACTTGTAAGCCGTGGGTAATAAATCTTTGTCTTTGTCAAGACATGTGTAAGCCGTGGGTAATAAATCTTTGTAAGCCGTGGGTAAGGAATCTGTTTTCAGTTATAGTCTTTTGTCTTAAGACTGAGCCGCATGCTCTTATTTGCCATCCCCTAACGCCCTTCTTTATACATGCACCACCAACCCATATTCTCGGTCCATTAGGGGATGGCATAAGTTTCTTTTAGAGGCAGCAAGGGACAATGTTTTCAGTTATAGTCCTTGTCTTAGGACTTTCTCAAACTGTACCATTCAAATAACTGAAAACAGAAAAGCTTTGGTCTTTAAGACTTGTAAGCCGTGGGTAATAAATCTTTGTCTTTGTCAAGACATGTGTAAGCCGTGGGTAATAAATCTTTGTAAGCCGTGGGTAAGGAATCTGTTTTCAGTTATAGTCTTTTGTCTTAAGACTGAGCCGCATGCTCTTATTTGCCATCCCCTAACGCCCTTCTTTATACATGCACCACCAACCCATATTCTCGGTCCATTAGGGGATGGCATAAGTTTCTTTTAGAGGCAGCAAGGGACAATGTTTTCAGTTATAGTCCTTGTCTTAGGACTTTCTCAAACTGTACCATTCAAATAACTGAAAACAGAAAAGTCTTTGGTCTTTAAGACTTGTAAGCCGTGGGTAATAAATCTTTGTCTTTGTCAAGATATGTGTAAGCCGTGGGTAATAAATCTCTTTAAGCCGTGGGTAAGGAATCTGTTTTCAGTTATAGTCTTTTGTCTTAAGACTGAGCCGCATGCTCTTATTTGCCATCCCCTAACGCCCTTTTTTATACATGCACCACCAACCCATATTCTCGGTCCATTAGGGGATGGCATAAGTTTCTTTTAGAGGCAGCAAGGGACAATGTTTTCAGTTATAGTCCTTGTCTTAGGACTTTCTCAAACTGTACCATTCAAATAACTGAAAACAGAAAAGGCTTTGGTCTTTAAGACTTGTAAGCCGTGGGTAATAAATATTTGTCTTTGTCAAGACATGTGTAAGCCGTGGGTAATAATCTTTGTAAGCCGTGGGTAAGGAATCTGTTTTCAGTTATAGTCTTTTGTCTTAAGACTGAGCCGCATGCTCTTATTTGCCATCCCCTAACGCCCTTCTTTATACATGCACCACCAACCCATATTCTCGGTCCATTAGGGGATGGCATAAGTTTCTTTTAGAGGCAGCAAGGGACAATGTTTTCAGTTATAGTCCTTGTCTTAGGACTTTCTCAAACTGTACCATTCAAATAACTGAAAACAGAAAAGTCTTTGGTCTTTAAGACTTGTAAGCCGTGGGTAATAAATCTTTGTCTTTGTCAAGACATGTGTAAGCCGTGGGTAATAAATCTTTGTAAGCCGTGGGTAAGGAATCTGTTTTCAGTTATAGTCTTTTGTCTTAAGACTGAGCCGCATGCTCTTATTTGCCATCCCCTAACGCCCTTCTTTATACATGCACCACCAACCCATATTCTCGGTCCATTAGGGGATGGCATAAGTTTCTTTTAGAGGCAGCAAGGGACAATGTTTTCAGTTATAGTCCTTGTCTTAGGACTTTCTCAAACTGTACCATTAAAATAACTGAAAATAGAAAAGTCTTTGGTCTTTAAGACTTGTAAGCCGGGGTAATAAATCTTTATCTTTGTCAAGACATGTGTAAGCCGTGGGTAAAATTTTTTTGTAAGCCGTGGTAAAGGAATCAATTTTCAGTTATAGTCTTTTGTCTTAAGACTGAGCCGCATGCTCTTATTTGCCATCCCCTAACGCCCTTCTTTATACATGCACCACCAACCCATATTCTCGGTCCATTAGGGGATGGCATAAGTTTCTTTTAGAGGCAGCAAGGGACAATGTTTTCAGTTATAGTCCTTGTCTTAGGACTTTCTCAAACTGTACCATTCAAATAACTGAAAACAGAAAAGTCTTTGGTCTTTAAGACTTGTAAGCCGTGGGTAATAAATCTTTGTCTTTGTCAAGACATGTGTAAGCCGTGGGTAATAAATCTCTTTAAGCCGTGGGTAAGGAATCTGTTTTCAGTTATAGTCTTTTGTCTTAAGACTGAGCCGCTTGCTCTTTTTTGCCATCCCCTAACGCCCTTCTTTATACATGCACCACCAACCCATATTCTCGGTCCATTAGTGGATGGCATAAGTTTCTTTTAGAGGCAGCAAAGGATTGTTTTCAGTTATAGTCCTTGTCTTAGGACTTTCTCAAACTGTACCATTCAAATAACTGAAAACAGAAAAGGCTTTGGTCTTTAAGACTTGTAAGCCGTGGGTAATAAATCTTTGTCTTTGTCAAGACATGTGTAAGCCGTGGGTAATAATCTTTGTAAGCCGTGGGTAAGGAATCTGTTTTCAGTTATAGTCTTTTGTCTTAAGACTGAGCCGCATGCTCTTATTTGCCATCCCCTAACGCCCTTCTTTATACATGCACCACCAACCCATATTCTCGGTCCATTAGGGGATGGCATAAGTTTCTTTTAGAGGCAGCAAGGGACAATGTTTTCAGTTATAGTCCTTGTCTTAGGACTTTCTCAAACTGTACCATTCAAATAACTGAAAACAGAAAAGGCTTTGGTCTTTAAGACTTGTAAGCCGTGGGTAATAAATCTTTGTCTTTGTCAAGACATGTGTAAGCCGTGGGTAATAAATCTTTGTAAGCCGTGGGTAAGGAATCTGTTTTCAGTTATAGTCTTTTGTCTTAAGACTGAGCCGCATGCTCTTATTTGCCATCCCCTAACGCCCTTCTTTATACATGCACCACCAACCCATATTCTCGGTCCATTAGGGGATGGCATAAGTTTCTTTTAGAGGCAGCAAGGGACAATGTTTTCAGTTATAGTCCTTGTCTTAGGACTTTCTCAAACTGTACCATTCAAATAACTGAAAACAGAAAAGGCTTTGGTCTTTAAGACTTGTAAGCCGTGGGTAATAAATCTTTGTCTTTGTCAAGACATGTGTAAGCCGTGGGTAATAAATCTTTGTAAGCCGTGGGTAAGGAATCTGTTTTCAGTTATAGTCTTTTGTCTTAAGACTGAGCCGCATGCTCTTATTTGCCATCCCCTAACGCCCTTCTTTATACATGCACCACCAACCCATATTCTCGGTCCATTAGGGGATGGCATAAGTTTCTTTTAGAGGCAGCAAGGGACAATGTTTTCAGTTATAGTCCTTGTCTTAGGACTTTCTCAAACTGTACCATTCAAATAACTGAAAACAGAAAAGTCTTTGGTCTTTAAGACTTGTAAGCCGTGGGTAATAAATCTTTGTCTTTGTCAAGACATGTGTAAGCCGTGGGTAATAAATCTTTTAAGCCGTGGGTAAGGAATCTGTTTTCAGTTATAGTCTTTTGTCTTAAGACTGAGCCGCATGCTCTTTTTGCCATCCCCTAACGCCCTTTTTATACATGCACCACCAACCCATATTCTCGGTCCATTAGGGGATGGCATAAGTTTCTTTTAGAGGCAGCAAGGGACAATGTTTTCAGTTATAGTCCTTGTCTTAGGACTTTCTCAAACTGTACCATTCAAATAACTGAAAACAGAAAAGGCTTTGGTCTTTAAGACTTGTAAGCCGTGGGTAATAAATATTTGTCTTTGTCAAGACATGTGTAAGCCGTGGGTAATAATCTTTGTAAGCCGTGGGTAAGGAATCTGTTTTCAGTTATAGTCTTTTGTCTTAAGACTGAGCCGCATGCTCTTATTTGCCATCCCCTAACGCCCTTCTTTATACATGCACCACCAACCCATATTCTCGGTCCATTAGGGGATGGCATAAGTTTCTTTTAGAGGCAGCAAGGGACAATGTTTTCAGTTATAGTCCTTGTCTTAGGACTTTCTCAAACTGTACCATTCAAATAACTGAAAACAGAAAAGGCTTTGGTCTTTAAGACTTGTAAGCCGTGGATAATAAATCTTTGTCTTTGTCAAGACATGTGTAAGCCGTGGGTAATAAATCTTTGTAAGCCGTGGGTAAGGAATCTGTTTTCAGTTATAGTCTTTTGTCTTAAGACTGAGCCGCATTCTCTTATTTGTGATCCCCTAACGCCCTTCTTTATACATGCACCACCAACCCATATTCTCGGTCCATTAGGGGATAACATAAGTTTCTTTTAGAGGCAGGAAGGACAATGTTTTCAGTTATAGTCCTTGTTTTAGGACTTTCTCAAACTGTACCATTAAAATAACTGAAAATAGAAAAGTCTTTGGTCTTTAAGACTTGTAAGCCGGGGTAATAAATCTTTATCTTTGTCAAGACATGTGTAAGCCGTGGGTAAAATTTTTTTGTAAGCCGTGGTAAAGGAATCAATTTTCAGTTATAGTCTTTTGTCTTAAGACTGAGCCGCATGCTCTTATTTGCCATCCCCTAACGCCCTTCTTTATACATGCACCACCAACCCATATTCTCGGTCCATTAGGGGATGGCATAAGTTTCTTTTAGAGGCAGCAAGGGACAATGTTTTCAGTTATAGTCCTTGTCTTAGGACTTTCTCAAACTGTACCATTCAAATAACTGAAAACAGAAAAGTCTTTGGTCTTTAAGACTTGTAAGCCGTGGGTAATAAATCTTTGTCTTTGTCAAGACATGTGTAAGCCGTGGGTAATAAATCTCTTTAAGCCGTGGGTAAGGAATCTGTTTTCAGTTATAGTTTTTTGTCATAAAACTGAGCCGCTTGCTCTTTTTTGCCATCCCCTAACGCCCTTCTTTATACATGCACCACCAACCCATATTCTCGGTCCATTAGGGGATGACATAAGTTTCTTTTAGAGGCAGCAAGGGATTGTTTTCAGTTATAGTCCTTGTCTTAGGACTTTCTCAAACTGTACCATTCAAATAACTGAAAACAGAAAAGGCTTTGGTCTTTAAGACTTGTAAGCCGTGGGTAATAAATCTTTGTCTTTGTCAAGACATGTGTAAGCCGTGGGTAATAAATCTTTGTAAGCGTGGGTAAGGAATCTGTTTTCAGTTATAGTCTTTTGTCTTAAGACTGAGCCGCATGCTCTTATTTGCCATCCCCTAACGCCCTTCTTTATACATGCACCACCAACCCATATTCTCGGTCCATTAGGGGATGGCATAAGTTTCTTTTAGAGACAGCAAGGGACAATGTTTTCAGTTATAGTCCTTGTCTTAGGACTTTCTCAAACTGTACCATTCAAATAACTGAAAACAGAAAAGGCTTTGGTCTTTAAGACTTGTAAGCCGTGGGTAATAAATCTTTGTCTTTGTCAAGACATGTGTAAGCCGTGGGTAATAAATCTTTGTAAACCGTGGGTAAGGAATCTGTTTTCAGTTATAGTCTTTTGTCTTAAGACTGAGCCGCATGCTCTTATTTGCCATCCCCTAACGCCCTTCTTTATACATGCACCACCAACCCATATTCTCGGTCCATTAGAGGATGGCATAAGTTTCTTTTAGAGACCGCAAAGGATTGTTTTCAGTTATAGTCCTTGTCTTAGGACTTTCTCAAACTGTACCATTCAAATAACTGAAAACAGAAAAGGCTTTGGTCTTTAAGACTTGTAAGCCGTGGGTAATAAATCTTTGTCTTTGTCAAGACATGTGTAAGCCGTGGGTAATAAATCTTTGTAAGCCGTGGGTAAGGAATCTGTTTTCAGTTATAGTCTTTTGTCTTAAGACTGAGCCGCATGCTCTTATTTGCCATCCCCTAACGCCCTTCTTTATACATGCACCACCAACCCATATTCTCGGTCCATTAGGGGATGGCATAAGTTTCTTTTAGAGGCAGCAAGGGACAATGTTTTCAGTTATAGTCCTTGTCTTAGGACTTTCTCAAACTGTACCATTCAAATAACTGAAAACAGGAAAGGCTTTGGTCTTTAAGACTTGTAAGCCGTGGGTAATAAATCTTTGTCTTTGTCAAGACATGTGTAAGCCGTGGGTAATAAATCTTTGTAAGCCGTGGGTAAGGAATCTGTTTTCAGTTATAGTCTTTTGTCTTAAGACTGAGCCGCATGCTCTTATTTGCCATCCCCTAACGCCCTTCTTTATACATGCACCACCAACCCATATTCTCGGTCCATTAGGGGATGGAATAAGTTTCTTTTAGAGGCAGCAAGGGACAATGTTTTCAGTTATAGTCTTTGCCTTAGGACTTTCTCAAATTGTAACATTCAAATAACTGAAAACAGAAAAGTCTTTGGTCTTTAAGACTTGTAAGCCGTGGGTAATAAATCTTTGTCTTTGTCAAGACATGTGTAAGCCGTGGGTAATAAATCTCTTTAAGCCGTGGGGAAGGAATCTGTTTTCAGTTATAGTCTTTTGTCATAAAACTGAGCCGCATGCTCTTTTTTGCCATCCCCTAACGCCCTTTTTTATACATGCACCACCAACCCATATTCTCGGTCCATTAGGGGATGGAATAAGTTTCTTTTAGAGGCAGCAAGGGACAATGTTTTCAGTTATAGTCCTTGTCTTAGGACTTTCTCAAACTGTACCATTCAAATAACTGAAAACAGAAAAGGCTTTGGTCTTTAAGACTTGTAAGCCGTGGGTAATAAATATTTGTCTTTGTCAAGACATGTGTAAGCCGTGGGTAATAATCTTTGTAAGCCGTGGGTAAGGAATCTGTTTTCAGTTATAGTCTTTTGTCTAAAGACTGAGCCGCATACTCTTATTTGCCATCCCCTAACGCCCTTCTTTATACATGCACCACCAACCCATATTCTCGGTCCATTAGGAGATGGCATAAGTTTCTTTTAGAGGCAGCAAGGGACAATGTTTTCAGTTATAGTCCTTGTCTTAGGACTTTCTCAAACTGTACCATTCAAATAACTGAAAACAGAAAAGGCTTTGGTCTTTAAGACTTGTAAGCCGTGGATAATAAATCTTTGTCTTTGTCAAGACATGTGTAAGCCGTGGGTAATAAATCTTTGTAAGCCGTGGGTAAGGAATCTGTTTTCAGTTATAGTCTTTTGTCTTAAGACTGAGCCGCATGCTCTTATTTGCCATCCCCTAACGCCCTTCTTTATACATGCACCACCAACCCATATTCTCGGTCCATTAGGGGATGACATAAGTTTCTTTTAGAGGCAGGAAAGGACAATGTTTTCAGTTATAGTCCTTGTTTTAGGACTTTCTCAAACTGTACCATTAAAATAACTGAAAATAGAAAAGTCTTTGGTCTTTAAGACTTGTAAGCCGGGGTAATAAATCTTTATCTTTGTCAAGACATGTGTAAGCCGTGGGTAAAATTTTTTTGTAAGCCGTGGTAAAGGAATCAATTTTCAGTTATAGTCTTTTGTCTTAAGACTGAGCCGCATGCTCTTATTTGCCATCCCCTAACGCCCTTCTTTATACATGCACCACCAACCCATATTCTCGGTCCATTAGGGGATGGCATAAGTTTCTTTTAGAGGCAGCAAGGGACAATGTTTTCAGTTATAGTCTTTGCCTTAGGACTTTCTCAAATTGTAACATTCAAATAACTGAAAACAGAAAAGTCTTTGGTCTTTAAGACTTGTAAGCCGTTGGTAATAAATCTTTGTCTTTGTCAAGATATGTGTAAGCCGTGGGTAATAAATCTCTTTAAGCCGTGGGTAAGGAATCTGTTTTCAGTTATAGTTTTTTGTCATAAAACTGAGCCGCTTGCTCTTTTTTGCCATCCCCTAACGCCCTTCTTTATACATGCACCACCAACCCATATTCTCGGTCCATTAGAGGATGACATAAGTTTCTTTTAGAGACCGCAAAGGATTGTTTTCAGTTATAGTCCTTGTCTTAGGACTTTCTCAAACTGTACCATTCAAATAACTGAAAACAGAAAAGGCTTTGGTCTTTAAGACTTGTAAGCCGTGGGTAATAAATCTTTGTCTTTGTCAAGATATGTGTAAGCCGTGGGTAATAAATCTTTGTAAGCGTGGATAAGGAATCTGTTTTCAGTTATAGTCTTTTGTCTTAAGACTGAGCCGCATGCTCTTATTTGCCATCCCCTAACGCCCTTCTTTATACATGCACCACCAACCCATATTCTCGGTCCATTAGAGGATGGCATAAGTTTCTTTTAGAGACAGCAAGGGACAATGTTTTCAGTTATAGTCCTTGTCTTAGGACTTTCTCAAACTGTACCATTCAAATAACTGAAAACAGAAAAGGCTTTGGTCTTTAAGACTTGTAACCCGTGGGTAATAAATCTTTGTCTTTGTCAAGACATGTGTAAGCCGTGGGTAATAAATCTTTGTAAACCGTGGGTAAGGAATCTGTTTTCAGTTATAGTCTTTTGTCTTAAGACTGAGCCGCATGCTCTTATTTGCCATCCCCTAACGCCCTTCTTTATACATGCACCACCAACCCATATTCTCGGTCCATTAGAGGATGGCATAAGTTTCTTTTAGAGACCGCAAAGGATTGTTTTCAGTTATAGTCCTTGTCTTAGGACTTTCTCAAACTGTACCATTCAAATAACTGAAAACAGAAAAGGCTTTGGTCTTTAAGACTTGTAAGCCGTGGGTAATAAATCTTTGTCTTTGTCAAGACATGTGTAAGCCGTGGGTAATAAATCTTTGTAAGCCGTGGGTAAGGAATCTGTTTTCAGTTATAGTCTTTTGTCTTAAGACTGAGCCGCATGCTCTTATTTGCCATCCCCTAACGCCCTTCTTTATACATGCACCACCAACCCATATTCTCGGTCCATTAGGGGATGGCATAAGTTTCTTTTAGAGGCAGCAAGGGACAATGTTTTCAGTTATAGTCCTTGTTTTAGGACTTTCTCAAACTGTACCATTAAAATAACTGAAAATAGAAAAGTCTTTGGTCTTTAAGACTTGTAAGCCGTGGGTAATAAATCTTTGTCTTTGTCAAGACATGTGTAAGCCGTGGGTAATAAATCTTTGTAAACCGTGGGTAAGGAATCTGTTTTCAGTTATAGTCTTTTGTCTTAAGACTGAGCCGCATGCTCTTATTTGCCATCCCCTAACGCCCTTCTTTATACATGCACCACCAACCCATATTCTCGGTCCATTAGAGGATGGCATAAGTTTCTTTTAGAGACCGCAAAGGATTGTTTTCAGTTATAGTCCTTGTCTTAGGACTTTCTCAAACTGTACCATTCAAATAACTGAAAACAGAAAAGGCTTTGGTCTTTAAGACTTGTAAGCCGTGGGTAATAAATCTTTGTCTTTGTCAAGACATGTGTAAGCCGTGGGTAATAAATCTTTGTAAGCCGTGGGTAAGGAATCTGTTTTCAGTTATAGTCTTTTGTCTTAAGACTGAGCCGCATGCTCTTATTTGCCATCCCCTAACGCCCTTCTTTATACATGCACCACCAACCCATATTCTCGGTCCATTAGGGGATGGCATAAGTTTCTTTTAGAGGCAGCAAGGGACAATGTTTTTAGTTATAGTCCTTGTCTTACGACTTTCTCAAACTGTACCATTCAAATAACTGAAAACAGAAAAGTCTTTGGTCTTTAAGACTTGTAAGCCGTGGGTAATAAATCTTTGTCTTTGTCAAGACATGTGTAAGCCGTGGGTAATAAATATTTGTAAGCCGTGGGTAAAGAATCTGTTTTCAGTTATAGTCTTTTGTCTTAAGACTGAGCCGCATGCTCTTCTTTGCCATCCCCTAACGCCCTTCTTTATACATGCACCACCAACCCATATTCTCGGTCCATTAGGGGATGACATAAGTTTCTTTTAGAGGCAGCAAGGGACAATGTTTTCAGCTATAGTCCTTGTCTTAGGACTTTCTGAAACTGTACCATTCAAATTACTGAAAACAGAAAAGTCTTTGTTCTTTAAGACTTTTAAGCCGTGGGTAATAAATCTTTGTCTTTGTCAAGACATGTGTAAGCTGTGGGTAAGGAATCTGTTTTCAGTTATAGTCTTTTGTCTTAAGACTGAGCCGCATGCTCTTATTTGCCATCCCCTAACGCCCTTCTTTATACATGCACCACCAACCCATATTCTCGGTCCATTAGGGGATGGCATAAGTTTCTTTTAGAGGCAGCAAGGGACAATGTTTTCAGTTATAGTCCTTGTCTTAGGACTTTCTCAAACTGTACCATTCAAATAACTGAAAACAGAAAAGTCTTTGGTCTTTAAGACTTGTAAGCCGTGGGTAATAAATCTTTGTCTTTGTCAAGACATGTGTAAGCCGTGGGTAATAAATCTTTGTAAGCCGTGGGTAAAGAATCTGTTTTCAGTTATAGTCTTTTGTCTTAAGACTGAGCCGCATGCTCTTATTTGCCATCCCCTAACGCCCTTCTTTATACATGCACCACCAACCCATATTCTCGGTCCATTAGGGGATGACATAAGTTTCTTTTAGAGGCAGCAAGGGACAATGTTTTCAGTTATAGTCCTTGTCTTAGGACTTTCTCAAACTGTACCATTCAAATAACTGAAAACAGAAAAGTCTTTGGTCTTTAAGACTTGTAAGCCGTGGGTAATAAATCTTTGTCTTTGTCAAGACATGTGTAAGCCGTGGGTAAGGAATCTGTTTTCAGTTATAGTCTTTTGTCTTAAGACTGAGCCGCATGCTCTTATTTGCCATCCCCTAACGCCCTTCTTTATACATGCACCACCAACCCATATTCTCGGTCCATAAGGGGATGGCATAAGTTTCTTTTAAAGGCAGCAAGGGACAATGTTTTCAGTTATAGTCCTTGTCTTAGGACTTTCTCAAACTGTACCATTCAAATAACTGAAAACAGAAAAGTCTTTGGTCTTTAAGACTTGTAAGCCGTGGGTAATAAATCTTTGTCTTTGTCAAGACATGTGTAAGCCGTGGGTAATAATCTTTGTAAGCCGTGGGTAAGGAATCTGTTTTCAGTTATAGTCTTTTGTCTAAAGACTGAGCCGCATGCTCTTATTTGCCATCCCTTAACGCCCTTCTTTATACATGCACCACCAACCCATATTCTCGGTCCATTAGGAGATGGCATAAGTTTCTTTTAGAGGCAGCAAGGGACAATGTTTTCAGTTATAGTCCTTGTCTTAGGACTTTCTCAAACTGTACCATTCAAATAACTGAAAACAGAAAAGTCTTTGGTCTTTAAGACTTGTAAGCCGTGGGTAATAAATCTTTGTCTTTGTCAAGACATGTGTAAGCCGTGGGTAATAAATCTTTGTAAGCCGTGGGTAAAGAATCTGTTTTCAGTTATAGTCTTTTGTCTTAAGACTGAGCCGCATGCTCTTATTTGCCATCCCCTAACGCCCTTCTTTATACATGCACCACCAACCCATATTCTCGGTCCATTAGGGGATGACATAAGTTTCTTTTAGAGGCAGCAAGGGACAATGTTTTCAGTTATAGTCCTTGTCTTAGGACTTTCTCAAACTGTACCATTCAAATAACTGAAAACAGAAAAGTCTTTGGTCTTTAAGACTTGTAAGCCGTGGGTAATAAATCTTTGTCTTTGTCAAGACATGTGTAAGCCGTGGGTAAGGAATCTGTTTTCAGTTATAGTCTTTTGTCTTAAGACTGAGCCGCATGCTCTTATTTGCCATCCCCTAACGCCCTTCTTTATACATGCACCACCAACCCATATTCTCGGTCCATTAGGGGATGGCATAAGTTTCTTTTAGAGGCAGCAAGGGACAATGTTTTCAGTTATAGTCCTTGTCTTAGGACTTTCTCAAACTGTACCATTCAAATAACTGAAAACAGAAAAGTCTTTGGTCTTTAAGACTTGTAAGCCGTGGGTAATAAATCTTTGTCTTTGTCAAGACATGTGTAAGCCGTGGGTAATAATCTTTGTAAGCCGTGGGTAAGGAATCTGTTTTCAGTTATAGTCTTTTGTCTAAAGACTGAGCCGCATACTCTTATTTGCCATCCCTTAAAGCCCTTCTTTATACATGCACCACCAACCCATATTCTCGGTCCATTAGGAGATGGCATAAGTTTCTTTTAGAGGCAGCAAGGGACAATGTTTTCAGTTATAGTCCTTGTCTTAGGACTTTCTCAATCTGTACCATTCAAATAACTGAAAACAGAAAAGTCTTTGGTCTTTAAGACTTGTAAGCCGTGGGTAATAAATCTTTGTCTTTGTCAAGACTTGTGTAAGCCGTGGGTAATAAATATTTGTAAGCCGTGGGTAAAGAATCTGTTTTCAGTTATAGTCTTTTGTCTTAAGACTGAGCCGCATGCTCTTCTTTGCCATCCCCTAACGCCCTTCTTTATACATGCACCACCAACCCATATTCTCGGTCCATTAGGGGATGACATAAGTTTCTTTTAGAGGCAGCAAGGGACAATGTTTTCAGCTATAGTCCTTGTCTTAGGACTTTCTCAAACTGTACCATTCAAATAACTGAAAACAGAAAAGTCTTTGCTCTTTAAGACTTTTAAGCCGTGGGTAATAAATCTTTGTCTTTGTCAAGACATGTGTAAGCCGTGGGTAATAAATCTTTGTAAGCCGTGGGTAAGGAATCTGTTTTCAGTTATAGTCTTTTGTCTTAAGACTGAGCCGCATGCTCTTATTTGCCATCCCCTAACGCCCTTCTTTATACATGCACCACCAACCCATATTCTCGGTCCATAAGGGGATGGCATAAGTTTCTTTTAGAGGCAGCAAGGGACAATGTTTTTAGTTATAGTCCCTGTCTTAGGACTTTCTCAAACTGTACCATTCAAATAACTGAAAACAGAAAAGTCTTTGGTCTTTAAGACTTGTAAGCCGTGGGTAATAAATCTTTGTCTTTGTCAAGACTTGTGTAAGCCGTGGGTAATAAATATTTGTAAGCCGTGGGTAAAGAATCTGTTTTCAGTTATAGTTTTTTGTCTTAAGACTGAGCCGCATGCTCTTATTTGCCATCCCCTAACGCCCTTCTTTATACATGCACCACCAACCCATATTCTCGGTCCATTAGGGGATGACATAAGTTTCTTTTAGAGGCAGCAAGGGACAATGTTTTCAGTTATAGTCCTTGTCTTAGGACTTTCTCAAACTGTACCATTCAAATAACTGAAAACAGAAGTCTTTGCTCTTTAAGACTTTTAAGCCGTGGGTAATAAATCTTTGTCTTTGTCAAGACATGTGTAAGCCGTGGGTAAGGAATCTGTTTTCAGTTATAGTCTTTTGTCTTAAGACTGAGCCGCATGCTCTTATTTGCCATCCCCTAACGCCCTTCTTTATACATGCACCACCAACCCATATTCTCGGTCCATAAGGGGATGGCATAAGTTTCTTTTAAAGGCAGCAAGGGACAATGTTTTCAGTTATAGTCCTTGTCTTAGGACTTTCTCAAACTGTACCATTCAAATAACTGAAAACAGAAAAGTCTTTGGTCTTTAAGACTTGTAAGCCGTGGGTAATAAATCTTTGTCTTTGTCAAGACATGTGTAAGCCGTGGGTAATAATCTTTGTAAGCCGTGGGTAAGGAATCTGTTTTCAGTTATAGTCTTTTGTCTAAAGACTGAGCCGCATGCTCTTATTTGCCATCCCTTAAAGCCCTTCTTTATACATGCACCACCAACCCATATTCTCGGTCCATTAGGAGATGGCATAAGTTTCTTTTAGAGGCAGCAAGGGACAATGTTTTCAGTTATAGTCCTTGTCTTAGGACTTTCTCAAACTGTACCGTTCAAATAACTGAAAACAGAAAAGTCTTTGGTCTTTAAGACTTGTAAGCCGTGGGTAATAAATATTTGTCTTTGTCTAAGACATGTGTAAGCCGAGGGTAATAAATCTTTGTAAGCCGTGGGTAAAGAATCTGTTTTCAGTTATAGTCTTTTGTCTTAAGACTGAGCCGCATGCTCTTATTTGCCATCCCCTAACGCCCTTCTCTATATATGCACCACCAACCCATATTCTCGATCCATTAGGGGATGACATAAGTTTCTTTTAGAGGCAGCAAGGGACATTGTTTTCAGTTATAGTCCTTGTCTTGGACTTTCTCAAACTGTACCGTTCAAATAACTGAAAACAGAAAAGTCTTTGGTCTTTAAGACTTGTAAGCCGTGGGTAATAAATCTTTGTCTTTGTCTAAGACATGTGTAAGCCGAGGGTAATAAATCTTTGTAAGCCGTGGGTAAAGAATCTGTTTTCAGTTATAGTCTTTTGTCTTAAGACTGAGCCGCATGCTCTTATTTGCCATCCCCTAACGCCCTTCTCTATACATGCACCACCAACCCATATTCTCGATCCATTAGGGGATGGCATAAGTTTTTTTTAGAGGCAGCAAGGGACATTGTTTTCAGTTATAGTCCTTGTCTTAGGACTTTCTCAAACTGTACCATTCAAATAACTGAAAACAGAAAAGTCTTTGGTCTTTAAGACTTGTAAGCCGTGGGTAATAAATCTTTGTCTTTGTCAAGACATGTGTAAGCCGTGGGTAATAATCTTTGTAAGCCGTGGGTAAGGAATCTGTTTTCAGTTATAGTCTTTTGTCTAAAGACTGAGCCGCATGCTCTTATTTGCCATCCCCTAAAGCCCTTCTTTATACATGCACCACCAACCCATATTCTCGGTCCATTAGGAGATGGCATAAGTTTCTTTTAGAGGCAGCAAGGGACAATGTTTTCAGTTATAGTCCTTGTCTTAGGACTTTCTCAAACTGTACCATTCAAATAACTGAAAACAGAAAAGTCTTTGGTCTTTAAGACTTGTAAGCCGTGGGTAATAAATCTTTGTCTTTGTCAAGACATGTGTAAGCCGTGGGTAATAAATCTTTGTAAGCCGTGGGTAAAGAATCTGTTTTCAGTTATAGTCTTTTGTCTTAAGACTGAGCCGCATGCTCTTATTTGCCATCCCCTAACGCCCTTCTTTATACATGCACCACCAACCCATATTCTCGGTCCATTAGGGGATGACATAAGTTTCTTTTAGAGGCAGCAAGGGACAATGTTTTCAGCTATAGTCCTTGTCTTAGGACTTTCTCAAACTGTACCATTCAAATAACTGAAAACAGAAAAGTCTTTGCTCTTTAAGACTTTTAAGCCGTGGGTAATAAATCTTTGTCTTTGTCAAGACATGTGTAAGCCGTGGGTAATAAATCTTTGTAAGCCGTGGGTAAGGAATCTGTTTTCAGTTATAGTCTTTTGTCTTAAGACTGAGCCGCATGCTCTTATTTGCCATCCCCTAACGCCCTTCTTTATACATGCACCACCAACCCATATTCTCGGTCCATAAGGGGATGGCATAAGTTTATTTTAAAGGCAGCAAGGGACAATGTTTTTAGTTATAGTCCTTGTCTTACGACTTTCTCAAACTGTACCATTCAAATAACTGAAAACAGAAAAGTCTTTGGTCTTTAAGACTTGTAAGCCGTGGGTAATAAATCTTTGTCTTTGTCAAGACTTGTGTAAGCCGTGGGTAATAAATATTTGTAAGCCGTGGGTAAAGAATCTGTTTTCAGTTATAGTTTTTTGTCTTAAGACTGAGCCGCATGCTCTTCTTTGCCATCCCCTAACGCCTTTCTTTATACATGCACCACCAACCCATATTCTCGGTCCATTAGGGGATGACATAAGTTTCTTTTAGAGGCAGCAAGGGACAATGTTTTCAGCTATAGTCCTTGTCTTAGGACTTTCTGAAACTGTACCATTCAAATAACTGAAAACAGAAGTCTTTGCTCTTTAAGACTTTTAAGCCATGGGTAATAAATCTTTGTCTTTGTCAAGACATGTGTAAGCCGTGGGTAAGGAATCTGTTTTCAGTTATAGTCTTTTGTCTTAAGACTGAGCCGCATGCTCTTATTTGCCATCCCCTAACGCCCTTCTTTATACATGCACCACCAACCCATATTCTCGGTCCATTAGGGGATGTCATAAGTTTCTTTTAGAGGCAGCAAGGGACAATGTTTTCAGTTATAGTCCTTGTCTTAGGACTTTCTCAAACTGTACCATTCAAATAACTGAAAACAGGAAAGGCTTTGGTCTTTAAGACTCGTAAGCCGTGGGTAATAAATCTTTGTCTTTGTCAAGACATGTGTAAGCCGTGGGTAATAAATCTTTGTAAGCCGTGGGTAAGGAATCTGTTTTCAGTTATAGTCTTTTGTCTTAAGACTGAGCCGTATGCTCTTATTTTCCATCCCCTAACGCCCTTCTTTATACATGCACCACCAACCCATATTCTCGGTCCATTAGGGGATGGCATAAGTTTCTTTTAGAGACAGCAAGGGACAATGTTTTCAGTTATAGTCCTTGTCTTAGGACTTTCTGAAACTGTACCATTCAAATAACTGAAAACAGAAGTCTTTGCTCTTTAAGACTTTTAAGCCGTGGGTAATAAATCTTTGTCTTTGTCAAGACATGTGTAAGCCGTGGGTAAGGAATCTGTTTTCAGTTATAGTCTTTTGTCTTAAGACTGAGCCGCATGCTCTTATTTGCCATCCCCTAACGCCCTTCTTTATACATGCACCACCAACCCATATTCTCGGTCCATAAGGGGATGGCATAAGTTTCTTTTAAAGGCAGCAAGGGACAATGTTTTCAGTTATAGTCCTTGTCTTAGGACTTTCTCAAACTGTACCATTCAAATAACTGAAAACAGAAAAGTCTTTGGTCTTTAAGACTTGTAAGCCGTGGGTAATAAATCTTTGTCTTTGTCAAGACATGTGTAAGCCGTGGGTAATAATCTTTGTAAGCCGTGGGTAAAGAATCTGTTTTCAGTTACAGTCTTTTGTCTAAAGACTGAGCCGCATACTCTTATTTGCCATCCCTTAAAGCCCTTCTTTATACATGCACCACCAACCCATATTCTCGGTCCATTAGGAGATGGCATAAGTTTCTTTTAGAGGCAGCAAGGGACAATGTTTTCAGTTATAGTCCTTGTCTTAGGACTTTCTCAAACTGTACCGTTCAAATAACTGAAAACAGAAAAGTCTTTGGTCTTTAAGACTTGTAAGCCGTGGGTAATAAATATTTGTCTTTGTCTAAGACATGTGTAAGCCGAGGGTAATAAATCTTTGTAAGCCGTGGGTAAAGAATCTGTTTTCAGTTATAGTCTTTTGTCTTAAGACTGAGCCGCATGCTCTTATTTGCCATCCCCTAACGCCCTTCTCTATATATGCACCACCAACCCATATTCTCGATCCATTAGGGGATGACATAAGTTTCTTTTAGAGGCAGCAAGGGACATTGTTTTCAGTTATAGTCCTTGTCTTGTGACTTTCTCAAACTATACCGTTCAAATAACTGAAAACAGAAAAGTCTTTGGTCTTTAAGACTTGTAAGCCGTGGGTAATAAATCTTTGTCTTTGTCTAAGACATGTGTAAGCCGAGGGTAATAAATCTTTGTAAGCCGTGGGTAAAGAATCTGTTTTCAGTTATAGTCTTTTGTCTTAAGACTGAGCCGCATGCTCTTATTTGCCATCCCCTAACGCCCTTCTCTATACATGCACCACCAACCCATATTCTCGATCCATTAGGGGATGGCATAAGTTTTTTTTAGAGGCAGCAAGGGACATTGTTTTCAGTTATAATCCTTGTCTTAGGACTTTCTCAAACTGTACCATTCAAATAACTGAAAACATAAAAGTCTTTGGTCTTTAAGACTTGTAAGCCGTGGGTAATAAATATTTGTCTTTGTCAAGACATGTGTAAGCCGTGGGTAATAATCTTTGTAAGCCGTGGGTAAGGAATCTGTTTTCAGTTATAGTCTTTTGTCTAAAGACTGAGCCGCATACTCTTATTTGCCATCCCTTAAAGCCCTTCTTTATACATGCACCACCAACCCATATTCTCGGTCCATTAGGAGATGGCATAAGTTTCTTTTAGAGGCAGCAAGGGACAATGTTTTCAGTTATAGTCCTTGTCTTAGGACTTTCTCAATCTGTACCATTCAAATAACTGAAAACAGAAAAGTCTTTGGACTTTAAGACTTGTAAGCCGTGGGTAATAAATCTTTGTCTTTGTCAAGACTTGTGTAAGCCGTGGGTAATAAATATTTGTAAGCCGTGGGTAAAGAATCTGTTTTTGAGTTATAGTCTTTTGTCTTAAGACTGAGCCGCATGCTCTTCTTTGCCATCCCCTAACGCCCTTCTTTATACATGCACCACCAACCCATATTCTCGGTCCATTAGGGGATGACATAAGTTTCTTTTACAGACAGCAAGGGACAATGTTTTCAGCTATAGTCCTTGTCTTAGGACTTTCTGAAACTGTACCATTCAAATAACTGAAAACAGAAAAGTCTTTGCTCTTTAAGACTTTTAAGCCGTGGGTAATAAATCTTTGTCTTTGTCAAGACATGTGTAAGCCGTGGGTAATAAATCTTTGTAAGCCGTGGGTAACGAATCTGTTTTCAGTTATAGTCTTTTGTCTTAAGACTGAGCCGCATGCTCTTATTTGCCATCCCCTAACGCCCTTCTTTATACATGCACCACCAACCCATATTCTCGGTCCATAAGGGGATGGCATAAGTTTATTTTAAAGGCAGCAAGGGACAATGTTTTTAGTTATAGTCCCTGTCTTAGGACTTTCTCAAACTGTACCATTCAAATAACTGAAAACAGAAAAGTCTTTGGTCTTTAAGACTTGTAAGCCGTGGGTAATAAATCTTTGTCTTTGTCAAGACTTGTGTAAGCCGTGGGTAATAAATATTTGTAAGCCGTGGGTAAAGAATCTGTTTTCAGTTATAGTTTTTTGTCTTAAGACTGAGCCGCATGCTCTTCTTTGCCATCCCCTAACGCCTTTCTTTATACATGCACCACCAACCCATATTCTCGGTCCATTAGGGGATGACATAAGTTTCTTTTAGAGGCAGCAAGGGACAATGTTTTCAGCTATAGTCCTTGTCTTAGGACTTTCTGAAACTGTACCATTCAAATAACTGAAAACAGAAGTCTTTGCTCTTTAAGACTTTTAAGCCATGGGTAATAAATCTTTGTCTTTGTCAAGACATGTGTAAGCCGTGGGTAAGGAATCTGTTTTCAGTTATAGTCTTTTGTCTTAAGACTGAGCCGCATGCTCTTATTTGCCATCCCCTAACGCCCTTCTTTATACATGCACCACCAACCCATATTCTCGGTCCATAAGGGGATGGCATAAGTTTCTTTTAAAGGCAGCAAGGGACAATGTTTTCAGTTATAGTCCTTGTCTTAGGACTTTCTCAAACTGTACCATTCAAATAACTGAAAACAGAAAAGTCTTTGGTCTTTAAGACTTGTAAGCCGTGGGTAATAAATCTTTGTCTTTGTCAAGACATGTGTAAGCCGTGGGTAATAATCTTTGTAAGCCGTGGGTAAGGAATCTGTTTTCAGTTATAGTCTTTTGTCTAAAGACTGAGCCGCATACTCTTATTTGCCATCCCTTAAAGCCCTTCTTTATACATGCACCACCAACCCATATTCTCGGTCCATTAGGAGATGGCATAAGTTTCTTTTAGAGGCAGCAAGGGACAATGTTTTCAGTTATAGTCCTTGTCTTAGGACTTTCTCAAACTGTACCGTTCAAATAACTGAAAACAGAAAAGTCTTTGGTCTTTAAGACTTGTAAGCCGTGGGTAATAAATATTTGTCTTTGTCTAAGACATGTGTAAGCCGAGGGTAATAAATCTTTGTAAGCCGTGGGTAAAGAATCTGTTTTCAGTTATAGTCTTTTGTCTTAAGATTGAGCCGCATGCTCTTATTTGCCATCCCCTAACGCCCTTCCCTATATATGCACCACCAACCCATATTCTCGATCCATTAGGGGATGACATAAGTTTCTTTTAGAGGCAGCAAGGGACATTGTTTTCAGTTATAGTCCTTGTCTTGTGACTTTCTCAAACTGTACCGTTCAAATAACTGAAAACAGAAAAGTCTTTGGTCTTTAAGACTTGTAAGCCGTGGGTAATAAATCTTTGTCTTTGTCTAAGACATGTGTAAGCCAAGGGTAATAAATCTTTGTAAGCCGTGGGTAAAGAATCTGTTTTCAGTTATAGTCTTTTGTCTTAAGACTGAGCCGCATGCTCTTATTTACCATCCCCTAACGCCCTTCTCTATACATGCACCACCAACCCATATTCTCGATCCATTAGGGGATGGCATAAGTTTTTTTTAGAGGCAGCAAGGGACATTGTTTTCAGTTATAATCCTTGTCTTAGGACTTTCTCAAACTGTACCATTCAAATAACTGAAAACATAAAAGTCTTTGGTCTTTAAGACTTGTAAGCCGTGGGTAATAAATCTTTGTCTTTGTCAAAACATGTGTAAGCCGTGGGTAATAATCGTTGTAAGCCGTGGGTAAGGAATCTGTTTTCAGTTATAGTCTTTTGTCTTAAGACTGAGCCGCATGCTCTTATTTGCCATCCCCTAAAGCCCTTCTTTATACATGCACCACCAACCCATATTCTCGGTCCATTTAACAATCTTGCTATAGGAGATGGCATAAGTTTCTTTTAGAGACAGGCTGCCTTGGACCATGGTGAGTGAGGCAGTAGGAGCTGAAGAGCCAAACTACACTACTAGAGGAGCAAAGACTCATACTTCAGCTAAAAACGACAAAGGAAAAGGAATAGCAAGCTCTTCAACTCAGAAGAAATGCTATGGTCCATCACCTTCTCAGTTGGAGTTGGTTGATGAAGAGGATGACATTGAAGGCGAGGTAGGTGTTGGCTATGACAGGGAATTGGAGTATGAGGATTCTGAATCGGAGTAGAGCTTTGTCTACTGGTGTTTCATTTGCTTTTGAATTTGGTTTTTTTTAATTTGGTGTTTGCATTTAATATTTTCAGTTGTGTTTTGCTCTAAGAACCTTTGAATTTTATTATATGGATTTGGTTTTTTCAGTTGTGCAGCATGATATACATATAGATGGTCTAGGAACTTACCTTCTTGTTGCAGGATACATGAAGCGCTTGCTTTGTGGCGCCGTGGTGCTAGGCGCTAAGCGCCAGTCTCTTCGCTTCTTCTCGCCACACGCCTTTTCGAACCAAGGAGGCAGCAAGGGACAATGTTCCCAAATAAGAATCTGACAGAACATTATAAGATTAGTGTCTGTCTATGATCTTTTTTGGTTTGAAAAACAAAAACAAAAACAAAACAAAACCAAAACAATGTTCCCAAACAAGAATCTGACAGAACACTATTAGATTAGTGTTTGTCTATGATCTTTTTTGGGTTTGAAAAAACCACAAGAACGTCTATAGCAAGAACGTCTGCCTAATCTCTTGGGTTTGATAAAACCACAAGAAAACAAAAAGCTTTAAAAGTCCTGTTAAAAGAGGAAAATCGTAGTCAAATAAAAAACAGTTCAAAACGGAATCCTGATTTCAAAAATCTCAAAACAAAACCGGGATAAAAGCGCTTCAAAATAAAACGGGAAAGTGTAAGGACATGCAGAGAAGAGAAAAGACAATAAAAAAGCTGAGTTTGTGCCAAAGGTGTGCAGAGAGAAACAGGACGACATAGATGTTTTTGATTTACCTCAGTTGAGCTATCGGGAGAGAACCACCGTAAGAGCACTCCTAAATGTACAATGGCCGGTATCAACTTTAATAGAAATGGTGTCGTTACCTGCAACATATTCACTTTAATGTACATGTCAAAATATTCGTTCTACAACTGAAATGGTGTGGATGTGAACCATACCAGGCTTAGAGCAGTTGTTCCCAGAAGTAGGAGGTACAGTTTGCTCTGCGAATAAACACAAAACCCTTCACTGTTATCACTCCATCAAAAGCAAATTATGAGCAACCTATTATGTGGTACTACACAGTCGGGAAGATATAACCGTAGTTGCACTACAGAGTTTCATTTGATTGCTTACCTCAATAAGGTGAAGATTAGATGCTCGACTTAGCAGAACAAAAGCAAATTCCCCAATCTGCGCAAGCGACATTCCAACCTATAGAGAAGAAAACTGTAAGGGCTCTCACTACGAGTAAGGTTTGGAGCAATGTGAAAGCAAAAAGGAAGGGTTCACTTCTTAAAAGTAGTATCCAAAGACGTTAACAACGATTGCAACGACCACGGTCTTTATCACTATCACCAGTAACACAACTGCTACCAGAATATCAACATGGTTCCACAAGAAGTGCATATGTATCAACATTCCAATACTAGCAAGGAACAGCGCTGCAAAAAAATTGCGGATTGGTTCTACCTGAAAGGGAAGCACAGGAATGATAAGAAGAGCTCTATGTGGCAAAAAAGAGAAATGCATTTCATAAAGCCACCAACAGATATATAGCACAAAAGACACTTGTGGCATAAGAATGTCCAAATAAAATGCGAAAGATCCACAGGTCCGAAAGAGTCAAAATTGACTTCTTACTTGTTCAAGAGTATGCTGGGCGAGATCCGTTGTTGAGATCATCACTCCTGCCGAAAAGGAACCCAGCTCAAGACTTAGACCGAGCTTGTCACTACACTGAAGAAACCAAAACAATACTGAGTTTATGAACTGAAAATTTGAGATAGCAGATGTGCAAAAAGCCAATAGATAAGAAGAACAAAGGATCAGACTGACCCAAGCAACAAGCAAACAAAATGCTACAGCGGCCAACTGGTAGAGCTCGTTAGTCTGTCAAAGATTGACGAACGCTTAAGTTGATAAACATTTTAAAGACCAAAAACGGAAGCAAGTAAAAATATGTGTATACCTGAGAAGAAAGGCTTGTCATAAGTTTTAGAAACCAAGGTACCCAGGTACGTGACAGTACAATCAAAGCAGCCAAAAACGCAATCAAAATAGCCAACCTTGAAAGAAATTACCGCACGGTCAAAAGAAATGAAGTATCAAAAACTTGGTTTCACTGAACAGTATAACAAGTGAAAAAGGAAGCAGGATATTGTCGACATTTTCACAGAACTTCCAGTAAAATAGAAAACATACGATTTAGCCATGGACAACATTCCTTGAAGGACACCAGATGTGCCACCAAGAACCGGAAGGAGAGCAAAAAGCAAACCCACAGCACAATCCTAGAGATTCATGAAGCCATATATTAAAAATCTAATGAAAGCAACTGTAGGATACAACATATTAATAGCTGAAATCCAGTAGCATACAAAAGAGTAAGCGGAAACAGTAGCCTGTAAAAATCATATTACTATGCTATTGTTTGGAGAGTGACTGAGATACCTGAAGGATAAGTGTTCCAACGGTTATCTGGCCATGTAGAGCACTTATGCTATTTTTTTCCATTAAAAATTTCAACACCTGATACAAGAATCATGGCAAGGTAACAAGAACATATGAGGATCACCCCTAAAGAGAAACTTAGGGAAACATAACTGGTACAACAAAAGAAAGGATTTAATACAGGAGTAAATTATAACAGTTTAGAATACAAAAGTGATATTAGAATATACCACCGCTGTTGACGACATCGAAAGAAAAGCACCTACGAATATTCCTTCTGCTAGTTTACCACCGCATAACTGCAATGCAATGAAGAAGCAGCCAAGTCAACCCAATGCATTCCTTTTCATGATTTATACACAATAAGCCTAATAACTCATTCTTACTCAATTGCTATTACTATTTACAAACTAGAACATACCGAGGCTGTTATCCCACTCAAGCACATGAACAAAAATATTTGAAGAAGACCTCCTGGAATAGCTACTGCACGAACTACACGAAGCTGCGACCACAAAGTACAATAAGTCAATGACTATCTCAAAAGTTTCAAAAGAACAAAGAAACCAGAAAAGAACATGCAAACCTTTGCTGCAGAAAATTCTAATCCTAAAGCAAAAAGGAGAAAGATTACACCAAACTGAGCTACTGTTTCAACCTGTGCTACACAAAAGAATATATATATATCAAGTCTTGTCGACCATTAACATAGCCAGTCAATCTCTTAATCAGAATCTGACAGAACACTATTAGATTAGTGTCTGTCTATGATCTTTTTTGGGTTTGAAAAACCACAAGAACGTCTATAGCAAGAACTCGTACGTAATGGTATTAAAATGCACTAAGGGATTAGAAATATATACTTATCATCATTGCGTTTGAGGTGATGTTATAAGTTGTCACGCTGATCTGCTCTAACTCCTTCATTTTCGTCTCATCATAATCACGCTTCATCACTTGAATCTTGTTCAAGGTCTCTTCTTCTTGAATGAAGCCTTTTATTCTCTGTTTCTGTTATACAACTGCAAAAGAACAAGATACAAATCAAATGTACAAAAGAAGCTACCCACAGTAAGCAGTGCCGCAAAGATGATAACTAGATACGATCAAAACAGAAAAAACGACAGCGTTTGGTACAGGAGTTACACGAAACGACAGAGAGAGAGAGACCATACATGGTTCAGTTTCACTGGATTTGAACAATTTTAGAAACGCTAAAGCAACAATTGCGACATAAGAAGGATTTATACGAAACTTAGAAACCCTAACATTTACAGAGACGTACCTCGACGGCGAGCGAGAAGCCCTGACCAGCTAGATCCGCTTCAGGCGAACGAGAGAAACAAAATTGCGATCAGAGATTTTATGCGAATCGTTAAGAAAAAAATTCACGATTTGCAGAGAGATCAAAACACTTACTAATCTGAAAAAATTCGAAGGGATTTGCTGTTTCAGCAAATTGTGGAAGCGTCGATTGACAGAGTTCTCGAAAGTCAAGAAGAGAGAAAGAAAATACGGAACTAGGTTACGGAGAGATCAATTGATTTGGGAGAAAATGTTTTCCTTTTCGTAAAACATGCATGCCGTCTCTCCTAACGGTTAGATTTCTAATTTGAGTCGGGCCTCTCGATCAAGCGTTTGACAACACGCGTTTCTTCTCACGGTTATGTTATAAAATACGAGTCGATTTATTTTTTTTTGTAATCGAACCGGTCTTGCATTCTTATAAAACCAATCTAAACCGAACCGGTTCTTTTTTCACCATGTCTACATATTATACGTCGCCGTTTTCGTGTCTCTGTAATTTGTCAATTTTCCTTTTTCTTCTCTCTCTCTATTGTGGAATAAATAAGAAAGACGACGCAGAGAAGAAGGCGAAGGTGAGAATGGCGTATGTTAGCATGGGTGAAGCTCACCGGCGAATCACTGAGTACCTAAACCGCTTCTGCGACGCCGTTTCCTACCAAGACTCTTCTATGCTTTGTCGCCTCCTCTCTTTCTCTTCCAACTCCCCGTCTCTTCTCTCACTCGCCGACGCACTCAACGTCTTCCAGGTTCTTAGATTTCTCTGATTTGCTTAAATTTCTCTGTTTAATCGAGACCCGTATTGTCAAATTAACAAATTGGAAACAGTAGGAGTATGTTTTTGCGATAAGAGGCATGATATGATCCTTATGTGTGTAAAGTTTGTGGCTTTTAGGTTCAGTTTCAATCCACGATGCTTAGAATATGATCTTCTAATTTGAGTTCTCAGTGAGTATGAATCTTGAATTTAAGTAAGAGTATGTTCCTTGGGTATAAGCTTAATCTTTCTGTTAGGTAAAGTTGCTTTCCGATTTGAATCAAGAGCTTGAAACTGTCTTTGGTAAACTTGTTGTATGAAACACTCTCTATGTGTATGAGTTTAATGAGTATAAATTTTGTATTAGGGCTTGAAACTGTCTGTGGTGAAGTTGTTGTATAAAACACTCTCTATGTGTATTGGTTTTAGTGAGTGTAAGTTTTTGGATTAAGGCTTACAACCGTTTGTGGTGAACTTGTTTTATGTGTGTTGAGTTTAATGAGTATAAGTTTTGGATTAGGGTATGAAACCGTCTGATAAAATTGGGTTCATGTGTTTACTGGATAGGATTGAATCTTCCTTAATTTGCAAGATATCTGAGAATGTAGAGAACTCTGAAAGACTGATTCCAGTGAAATCTACTATTTTTTTAATGATGCAGGATGCTAGCAGTTTGATAAGACAATCTGATAAGTTCTCTGAGTACGGGGAGATACTAGCTCACTTGTTTCGTTCTCTACAAAGTTACCGCGTTGGGAATCTAGTCGAAGCATACCTCGCTTTTGAAAAGTTTGCCAAGTAAAGTTTTCTTGTTCCCTCTCTGCTGCATTGATGAGAAGAATAGATAAGCTTCTCTCTCTTTTCGTGTGTTGACAATGTCTGATATTGGGATTCTATATATGTGCAGCGCTTTTGTTCAGGAGTTTCGTAATTGGGAATCTGCTTGGGCTTTGGAAGCTCTCTATGTAGTTTGCTATGAAGTTCGTATTCTTGCTGAAAAGGTAGTCTTTCACTTTTATATCACTCATCCAAATTCATAGATTAGTTTAGTTTCACATCTTCTGAAGGTTTTCAATGGCAATGCAGGCTGATAAAGAGTTGACCTCTAATGGAAAATCCCCTGAGAAACTGAAAGCAGCAGGATCTCTTCTCATGAAAGTCTTTGGAGTTCTTGCTGTAAGCTTCCTTAGTCTTTGTTAATCTTTAACTTTTGTGTTGAGTTTCTTCTTTTGAGGATCCTTATTTAGTTTTTTTTTAACTATAGGGTAAAGGTCCAAAACGAGTTGGAGCATTGTATGTGACTTGCCAATTGTTCAAGACCTACTTCAAGGTGAAACTCAGGATAAATAGTTTGTTTATTACTTGTTATATGATTTTCCATTTACTAAAAATGTGTCCCTTGTTTCTCTATTTCAGCTTGGAACTGTCAATCTTTGTCGAAGTGTAATAAGAAGTATTGAGACTGCTCGGATATTTGACTTTGAGGAGTTTCCAAGAAGAGACAAGGTCTTGTGCAATCAGTTATAGTTTCTGGCCTCCTGATTCGGTTATGCATTTTTCTTATGCTTTTCTTTTCTTCACAAACTATACAGGTTACATACATGTATTATACCGGAAGATTAGAAGTCTTCAACGAGAATTTTCCTGCTGTGAGTCACTGATAGATTTTCTGTGGTTCATTTTGTAGTATTAGTTGAAATATGGATAAGGACATGTTCTTGTTTTAATAATCTTGCAGGCTGATACAAAGCTATCATATGCCTTACAACATTGCAACCCCGAAAGAGAACGGAATATAAGGTATGTTTGTGGTTTACTCTCTGATTAGTGATTAACCCCATGCGTTTCATTGCTTAATGAGGATAATTGGCTTATATTCAGGATGATATTGAAGTATTTAATACCAGTGAAACTTTCTTTAGGAGTCATACCAAAAGATGAGCTCTTACAAAAGTATAATCTTCATGAGGTAACAACCATTCTTTTTGTTTTCAAAAATACTCAGTTCTATGTCAAACTTATCGCTCTTAATCCAACTTTTCTATGTGTCCAGTACATGAATGTTGTGCAAGCTCTGAGAAAGGGTGATCTCAGGCTTCTTCGGCATGCTCTTCAAGAACACGAAGATAGGTACGTCTTTCCGTTGACATCTTACTGTACTTATCTACATCTTAATGTTAGGTCCTTGTCTTAGACTAGTAGTGTACGAGCATTGTGATTAGCGTAGGTGGCTTCTAGTGTATTGTAGCTGTGTTGACAGCTCAGCAATGACTGGTTAGTTATAGAGCTAAAGGTTAAATGAGAGTGGAGATGCCCTTGTTAGTCTATCGCATAAAAAAATTGTTTAGTTTTGATTATTAGATCGCTGAACAACTTTAATACTAATCAGGTTCTTGAGGTCTGGTGTGTACCTTGTCTTGGAAAAGCTGGAGCTCCAAGTCTACCAGAGACTCATGAAAAAAATGTAAGTAGTAGTTACAAAACACTCTCAGATTACTTCAGTTTCACAGTTTCATAACTCTTTTTTTTTTAATTAATGTTTCAGTTATATCATCCAGAAGCTAAGTGATCCGGCAAGAGCTCACCAACTGAAGCTTGAAGTGATTGCTAAAGCACTTAGATGGCTTGAGATAGACATGGATCTCGATGAGGTTTCTTCTACGTTTCCATCTCATTCGTTGCTTTTGATTACTTTGCATAGAAATGTTATAAAACTCATAGCTCTGATACTGTTGTTTGCAGGTGGAATGTATAATGACGATCTTGATTTACAAAAACCTTGTGAAAGGTTATTTGGCACACAAGAGCAAAGTGGTAGTTCTAAGCAAGCAAGATCCTTTCCCTAAACTGAACGGGAAGCCTGTAGGCTCATAGTGACTTGCGGGTTGTCCTTGTTGTTGTATTAAGAAACTCTGTTTTAACCCGAGCTTAATCTCATTATTTACTTCGAAATTGTTTTTGATAGTCTGATAGATTTGTTTTTGGAATAAAAAATGATCTAGAAGGAATCAGAACATCCAGATTGTTTTACAGCCTTGAATAATTTATTTTTCCATCTCAACAGTTTACGAATTGTTTGCTTTTTGTACATTCAAAGTTTAAAATTTTGTGATATTTTGTAACAATTGAAATCAGTCAACCAATGAAGAAAACATGAACGTGGTGCCTAATAATAGATACCAATTGTTCATTTATCTATGTGGCATGTAGCATGAACGTGGTGCCTAATAATAGATACCAATTGTTCATTTATCTATGTGGCATGTAGAGGTGGCAATTTTGGACCTGGACTGCAGGTCTGATCCATAAAAAAATGTCGCGGAATGGTACTGGGCCGGGAATTCCTAGACCGCAAATTAGCAGGCATCGTGGAACACATTGTTGTAGGACTGGACTTTTTCGAGATGAGACGAAACAGGTCATGCGGGATTACAAGGACCCGTATTTTTTTCTTCTTCATTTCTTGTTTTACCTAAAAAAATGAGAGTGAAAAGAAGGTGATTCACGTGATTTTCTCCGAGAAAATGAAAGGAGCTCTGGCAATGAAGATTCGAGTTCCGGCGATTACGATTTAAGTTCTGGTGATGATGATTCGAGCTCCGAAGATTTGAGCTCTGGTGGTGTTTTAATTTGGTATTCTTTTTTATTTACTTTGGGATTGACAACTTTGATTTGGTGTTTGGTTTTATTTATTTTGGATTCATCAAACTAAAAAATTGGTTATGAATTTATGAGTTATAAGCTAATGAAAAACATTTTCTGCAATTATCTTTAGTTGGTATGTTCATATATTTGGAGTGTGACAAAATTAACTACAATTATTGTTTTAAATAACAAACTAGATTTTGACTCTTGCTTTAAAAGTGCGGATGATTTTACAAATTTTATATAAATGTGTAATTTTATATGTATATATATTATTTTAATTTACTACAGATATGAGAGATCATATGGAGTTTCAAGTTATAGAGCGTTAGGTCTAGGAAGCGGGTCAAACTCACCCCGCCCGACCCGCCATGCTGTGGGTTGAGTCATTTTTTTTACTCAAAAATTTGACCCGCAAGAAGAAAAAAAAGTTTTGTTGTCTTCTTATTCTGATTCTCATAATTAACCAAATGAAAGAAGGATTTTCTCATCAACATAAGCTTCCTTTACTAAAACAGTGTTTTCTCTTCTCATTTTATTTCAACTTATTGAAATCTCAATAAAAAAAAATTTGAATGTCAATTCTTTTTTCCAAGAACGAAAATATTCAAAGTTTTATTTCACTGATAAAACTATTACTAAAATTTCATTTTCAGCTTTGACAATATTTTTAGAGAATTTGCTGTAGCTTTTAGATTTTTTGGATAATCATCTCAAATTTTATGAGCATAGTACTAAAAATCAACCGAATCTGAATGCCTAGGCCTAAGAGAATGCATTTCAAAATTTACATTAGTCAAAACAACCGATGATGAAACCTTGAGAATTGTAAAAGAGTACGTTCTGGAAACAAAAAAAAATTAAGTAGAAAAACAGATTCAAAGATACTAAAATACTTCAAAAGTGTTTCATTTGACAAAAGACTTAATCTTTTCAAGCAGCGAGATCAGGAAGTGTGTTTTGAATCTTGTAAGGCATCAAGATGTTGAAACCATCAGCCGCAGTTGAGACGATCATCCCTGGAATCTGGTTGTGCCAGTGAAGTTCCTTCAAGTCCTTTTGCCCCTGGTGAACGAAGAGTAGCTGAGGAGGCAAGTCTTGAGGTGTGTTGACTTGTTCCTTGCTCTGTGCTTTGAACTCTTCTTCATCCATCTTTAAGGATAAATCCCATATCCTGCAGATTCAACAAATAGCCAAAAAAAACATTAGACAGTGTTATCGATTTTATTGGGGATTATCAATGTTTTCTGTATAAGCTTTGTGGCTTACGTGAGCTGGTTATCGCCAGAAGAGACTGCAAGTGTCGAAGATTCATGAGCGCTCCACTCAATCGACGTAATAGGATGCTTATGATACCCAAAATGAGCTACCTTAGCTTTATCCTTATCCTAGTTCAAGATTCAAATTCTATCACATCAGAATCTTGTTAAGATATTGATATGAAAATTATAAAACCTATGGTCTTCAGAGTACCTTTATAACTCTAAGATCATGTATAGAGAACGTCCCGTCATCACTCCCTGATGCCAACATGCAACTAGCCAGCCTTCATGAAAGAGGAAATACAACGAATGAGCCAATTTGAAAGCAGCACAAAACCAAGTTACACATCAAAGTGGGAAGAGAACCTGTTCCATGAGATGACATTCACATCTTCGTTATGTGCCATGAAAGATAATCCAGGCGACTTCCCCATTCGGATATCCCAAAGTGCAACAATCCCATCCACAGAACAAGACGCAAACGCGTTGGCTTCACCTGGACACAGAGGAAAGAATATTAAGCTGAAAAGAGACAGTAACAGTTAACACACAATTTAGCTGCAAAGCGAGAAATTTACTTGTAAGTCTTCAACACTTGCGGTGTGTCCGGCTAACGGAATAGGATCAACAGTCCATGAACCGGAAGCTGGCTCCCATAAATGAATCATACTCATGCAGTCACCTAAAGGGTTTAAAAAAAGAATTAAATACACATTGAGTATATATGTTGAGAATATGGACAATATCATACCTGTACATGAGCAGAATCTGCCGAAGAGACACAGATATGAGGATTTTGAGGCATTGCACGTATGCGGTTGACACATCCATGATGAGCAATGTAGGAGATGGATTACATCCCTCCACAAGGCCCATCATATAACAGGCCCTAGCCCGACAAGGTCGATCGAGCTTAGTCGGCTTAGCGGCTAGAAACGTCAGCTCGACCCTAGAGTACTTTAAGCCGGTCAGCTGAGCCGATCAGCTATACTCGGCTCGGACGAAATAGTATCGAGGCCCACATACTCGGCCTTTGGGCGACAAGGCCCAAAGGATAGGCGCGATTAGGGCATCACGCACAAGGGTACTATAAGAGAGGAGGAGGAGGCAACGAGAGAGGGACTTTTGGAACAAATCACATACTAAGCGGCTAGATTTAGGGTTTCCTAATCATCTCTTTGATCTTGTCGTTTAAACCTCTGATCTTGTCTCCTATCTTTGATCAGTCTTGTAACCCATTGTGTCGATTCTAATAAAACGTCTTTAGTCACCCCATTTTCTAAGTTCTTCATTCTAATCAACCGAATCCTGTACAAACAATTGGCGCCCACCGTGGGGCTGACTAAAGCAACGTTCTAGATCTACATGGCTCAAGACGACGCCGCCTTCGGCGCCCCAGGCGAGGAACCGACGCCTACGCCTGCGGCCGCGCCGCCCATCACCTCAGAATTCATGAGCTCCGTCATGGCTCGACTCGCCCGCCAAGACGAAGTCCAAAAGACAACCAACGACCAACTCGCTGCGTTGGTCGCGGCGCTCACAGCCCCTGAGGGACAAACTAGCCGTCCCCAGCTGACACGCCGCCGCCTCTTCAACACAAATCCTACGGCAGCCGGAGTCGACCATATCTCTGACGACTCGGAGCCTAACGAAGCCTTTCTCGCAGACGCTCCCCCAGCAGGCTCAGATCTCACGACAATACGCGAGCTCGCCGAGCTCAAACTCAGCCTTCAACAAATGGGAGAGAAGATCCACCATGTAACCAGCGCAGCTCCGCAAATAGAGAGCGTACTCGCCGCAACCTCGCGCACTCCTTTTACTCGCGCGCTAACTAGCGTCCAACTCGGAAAGATAGAAAAGCTGCGCCTACCTGAGTACAAGCCCGGCGGAGACCCGGTAGAACATATGACCGCTTTTAACATCGCGATGGCGCGAGCTCGTCTCCCCGACGACGAAAAGGACGCAGGTTACTGCCAGCTGTTCGTCGAGACTCTTCACGAGCAAGCCCTGACTTGGTTCTCCCAGTTGGAGGAGAACTCAATCGGATGTTTCCGCGACCTATCAGCAGCTTTTCTCAAGACATACATCATGTTCACAAAGCGCAGCGCCACCGCGTCCAGCCTATGGAACCTCAATCAGAAAAAGGACCAGAGCTTGCGCGACTACATGGAGAAATTCAAAGCCGTAGTGTCGAAGATTGAGATCCCAGATGGAATCGCTATCGATGCATTGCGCAACACCTTGTGGGTCCACTCCAAGTTCCGAGAAGACCTGTACCAGAATCCAACCAAGTCGCTCCAAGACGCTATCGCACGCTCTGATAACTTCATCCGAATGGAGGAGGACACCAACGCAATCCTCAGCAAGATGAGCGCACCCAAGGCTCCAGCGGCTAAGAACGCAAATGCGCGACAAGAACCGCGCCAACACGCTCCAAACGACAAAAACGGTCCCAAGGATGGTTACATGTATGTCGTGAACGAGAATAACGCACCAATCTCCACTCTCGTAGTTCGCGGAGAGGGGTGGAACAAGTGGGTAAGAGAACTCGAGTCATCCGACCAAAAAGTCGATTCTGTTTGCACCTCCCAACCCGCAGCTGGAGTCGGATCAGCAGCAGGACCTTCCCGGACCGTCGACCTCACCAAGCATTGCAAGTATCACGACGTCAAGGGACACGATACCTCAGAATGCAAATCCCTCTACGCACATTACCTCTCGTCCCTTGCAAGCGGCGAGTTTAAATTTGAGCCATTGAAAGCCAAACCAAAGAACGGTAAGAGCTGGAGCAAGAACAAGGAACGAAGGGCCCAGCGCAAAGCCACTGGCAGAGGTCGACAAAACGACACTCCGCAACGAGACGACGAGGAAGAAACCCCACGGGATAACGGCGGGGGAGACTCCTCAGCCGACGAAGAGCATCCGGCTAATCGCAGGCGCATTGAGGTTATACTCTCTCAGCAGTCCTTGTCGTCCGACGAAGACAACGACGATTCGCCTGTACCCGGAGACCTGAGAGACAGCCTTAAACGGCGCCTCGCGCCGGAAAACGTAAGCGATACCACACGCAGAGATCTCCGGACGACGCTCGATGCACGGAAGTCTCGGCGCATCTCGACAAACGATGGCAACAACAACGAAGGGCCAATTGGCGACCTCCGAGACAAACTCAATGCCGGAGTAAGCGATCTCCGCGTGAAGCTTAACAAGTCAAAACCCACAGACTTACGACGACAGTTGGAGCGAGCTAAAGGTCAACCTCAACTCCCACCTCCTGATACTAGCGTACCAAAAGACCTCCGCGCCTTACTGAACTCCAAGCGAGTACAAACGGGGCAGTCTTTAAACGTCATCATGGGGGGTTCCCCTAGCGGCGACTCAGTCCGTTCCGTGAAAGATTATCGCCGACAAGTCGCGACGTCTCAGAAGTGGCCGAGTAAACCGTCAAGTCATCCTCCAATAACCTTCTCATCAGATGACGCTGAAGGTGTTCACGCGCCCCATAATGATCCCCTCCTCGTCGTCCTTGGAATTGGAGAGTATGATGTCACCAAGATCCTTATTGACACCGGGAGTTCCGTTGACCTCATCTTCCGAGGAACTCTGCAGAAGATGGGAGTCGACCTCGACGATATAAAAGCATCCTCCAGAACGCTAACAGGATTCAACGGGTCATCCGAAACCATATTGGGAACGATCCGTCTCCCGGTGCGCGCATGCGGCGTTACTCGAACGGTCAAATTCGCCGTCGTTAGCACAAAAGCTCCGTATCACGCTATACTCGGTACTCCTTGGTTACACTCTATGCAAGCTGTCCCTTCCACCTACCATCAATGCGTCAAGTTTCCGGGCACGGACGGGAAGATAAAAACATTGCGTGGGGACCAAAAGGCCGCTAGGGATCTCCTAGTCGCCACGGTCAAACTCCAACGAGCGTCGCTACCCGTGAACTCAGTGTCCCCTCCAACCCCAAAAGTCCACTCTCAGGAAAGCGAAGTTCTCGAGTTACCTGTCGACGACATCGACCAGAGTCGAACCGTGAGAGTTGGAGCATACCTCTCCGATGAGATGCAGCAGTCAGTCCTGGATTTCCTCAGACAGAACGTGTCCACGTTCGCCTGGTCTATGGCAGACATGAAAGGCATCGACCCGAGTATAACCACTCACGAACTAAACGTCGACCCAACGTTCAAGCCTATCCGACAGAAGAGACGCAAGCTCGGCCCCCATAGGTCTAAGGCAGTAAACGAAGAAGTCGACAGGCTACTCGGCGCGGGTTCGATTGCTGAAGTTCGCTACCCTGAGTGGTTGGCAAACCCGGTAGTCGTCAAAAAGAAAAATGGTAAGTGGCGCGTCTGCGTCGACTTCACCGACCTGAATAAAGCCTGTCCAAAGGATAGCTACCCTCTTCCCAGTATCGACCGTCTAGTTGAGTCCACGGCTGGGAACGAGATGCTCACCTTCATGGACGCCTTTTCCGGATACAACCAGATAATGATGCACCCGGACGATCGCGAGAAGACGGCCTTCATCACAGATAGGGGAACCTATTGCTACAAGGTCATGCCATTCGGTCTGAAGAACGCCGGAGCAACCTACCAGAGGCTTGTCAACAAGATGTTCGCAGATAAGCTGGGCATCACCATGGAAGTGTACATCGACGACATGCTGGTTAAGTCGCTCCATGCAACCGATCATCTCCGCCATCTACAAGAATGCTTCGAGACCCTCAACAAGTACGGCATGAAGCTAAACCCAGCGAAGTGCACGTTCGGGGTTTCTTCTGGCGAGTTCCTTGGTTACATTGTCACACAGCGAGGAATCGAGGCGAACCCAAAGCAAATCTCTGCGGTTCTAAACCTCCCAAGTCCGAAGAACAGCAGAGAAGTGCAGCGACTCACGGGCCGCATAGCCGCTCTAAATCGATTCATCTCCAGATCCACTGACAAGTGCCTCCCATTCTATGATCTCCTGCGCGGAAATAAGAAGTTCATTTGGGACGAAAGATGCGAGGAAGCATTCACTCAACTCAAACAGTATCTAACTACACCCCCAGTACTCGCTAAGCCTAACGTCGGCGACGTTCTGTCTCTCTATGTCGCAGTATCACAGGCTGCAGTCAGCAGTGTTCTGATAAAAGAAGACCGCGGCGAGCAAAAGCCCATCTTCTATACGAGCCGACGCATGACAGGACCGGAGACGCGGTATCCAACTCTGGAAAAGATGGCTTTAGCAGTTGTTGAAGCAGCGAGAAAACTACGACCGTATTTCCAGTCGCACTCCGTGGAAGTACTGACCGATCAGCCTCTCCGAACGATACTCCAGAACACTAACAGATCTGGCAGACTCACGAAGTGGGCCATCGAACTCGGCGAGCTCGATATCATCTACAAGAATCGCACGGCGGCAAAATCCCAGGTCCTTGCCGACTTCTTGGTCGAACTGGCCCCAGAATTAGAGCAAGATCTCACACTCCCAAGCTCAAACTGGACTTTGCACGTCGATGGCTCGTCAACTAACAAAGGAGCAGGCGCTGGAGTCCAATTGCAATCCCCGACCGGCGAGCTGATCCGACAGTCTTTCAGCTTTGGCTTTCCCGCTTCAAACAACGAGGCGGAATACGAATCTCTCATCGCAGGACTCCGCTTAGCAAAAGCCGTCAAAGCTAAACGTCTAAGCGCTTACTGTGACTCCCAGTTAGTCGCCAGTCAGTTTAGTGGCGACTACGACGCCCGCAACGATCGAATGGACGCCTATCTCAAAATAGTGCAAAGCCTGGCGGCAGAGTTCGAATTTTTCGAACTCATCAAAGTTCCGAGAGGCGAGAACGTCTGCGCCGATGCCCTCGCCGCCCTTGGCAGCAAGCTTCGTGATCAAGTAAAGAGAACCATCCCGATACATCGTATCGAGAAACCAAGCATCGACGTCCTAACCGATCAAACCCTCATCGCCCAAGTCGCTGAACCCGCCACTCCAGACGACGATGGGTTTGGCCCTGACTGGAGAAATGAATTCATCGACTACCTCTCAAAAGGGGAACTCCCAGCAGAAAAATGGGCGGCTCGCCGGCTAAAAACCCGCAGCGCCCATTACGTCGTTCTCGATGATGAACTGCATAGATGGACTGCGAGTAAGGTGCTCTTAAAATGCATCCATGGCGACGAGACAGCAAGGGTTATGGCGGAAACGCATGAAGGCGCCGGTGGAAATCACTCGGGCGGACGTGCGTTAGCAATAAAAGTAAGGAGCTTAGGTTTCTTCTGGCCAACAATGAACGCGGATTGCGAGTCTTATGCGAGAAGCTGCGACAAGTGCCAACGGCACGCACCCAGCATCCATTGTCCAACCGAACTGTTGCGAACAACCACCGCTCCCTACCCGTTCATGCGATGGGCGATGGACATCATAGGACCACTCCCCTGCTCCCGCCAAAGACGCTTCATCCTCGTCCTCACCGACTACTTCACCAAATGGATCGAAGCTGAAGCATACGCTCAAGTTACAGACAAAGAAGTCCGCGGCTTCGTCTGGAAAAACATTATTTGCCGCCACGGACTGCCCTACGAGATCGTCACAGACAACGGATCGCAGTTCATGTCAGGCAACTTTAAGGAGTTCTGTAGCAAGTGGAACATCCGACTAAGCCCGTCCACTCCACGCTACCCGCAAGGTAATGGCCAAGCCGAATCCTCCAACAAACTCATCATCGACGGCATTAAAAAGCGTCTGGACCTCAAAAAAGGACACTGGGCTGACGAACTCGACGGAGTCCTATGGAGCCATCGCACGACTCCACGAGGATCGACTAAATCGACACCCTTCTCTCTCGCCTACGGTGTTGAAGCCATGGCTCCCGCTGAAGTTAATGTTTCAAGCCTCCGACGCTCCAAAATGCCTCAATACGTCGAGCTAAACAAGGAGATGCTACTCGACGCCCTCGATGAGATAGAAGAACGGAGAGATCAAGCCCTGCTGCGCATCCAGAATTACCAAAATCAGATTGAGAGCTACTATAACAAAAAGGTCCGGGCCCGACCTCTAGAACTCGGTGATCTCGTCATGCGCAAAGTGTTTGAAAACACTAAAGAGCTTAACGCCGGTAAACTCGGCGCCAGGTGGGAGGGACCATACAAAATCATCAAAGTTGTTAAACCTGGCGTATACCGACTCCAAACCTCGCGCGGAGAAGAAGTCCCGCGATCATGGAACTCAATGCATCTTCGACGTTTCTACTCGTAGAAGTATTTACACGTAAAAAAAAAAAAAAAAAAAAAAAAAAAAACCGAGTAGATGCACCCCCGCGGTCACTTCTACTCGACCGAGTAAATGCGCCATCAACAGTCACTTTTACTCTGGAGAAAAACGAACTACGAATGGCTTGATCCTCAACCGAGATACGTAGGCAGCCTTAACAGGTCCAGCTGTAACAAAAAAAAACAGAGTAGATGCACCCCCGTGGTCACTTCTACTCGACCGAGTAAATGCGCCATCAACAGTCACTTTTACTCGGGAAAAACGAACTACGAATGGCTTGATCCTCAACCGAGGTACGTAGGCAGCCTTAACAGGTCCAGCTATAACAAAACCAAAGTCAAAACCTTACCTAGGTCTCAATTGAACAAACAATGACTTTCACATCATAATTTCCGTGCCTCCAGCAGAGGATACGCGGACACTCACGCTCCCTTTCTCGCAGCTATGTCCTGATCAGACACTTGGCTCCAGGACCTTAACAGTCACGGTTCACCTATGCCCAAGCATTGAACCGACTAAACAAGAGTGAATCTCTGCCTTTTCTCGACTAACGAGTAACGGCTTAGCTACCCGATTGCTTAATTGTCACTGAGGAAACGGACGGAAGGACCTTTCACTCTTATACTCAATTCTTTGTTATCGACTTTTGGACAACTCCAAATCGAAACATGATGATAGCCGAGTAAAACCAATTACCGGTTCATCACTTGTCTATTTGCAACAATTAAGGATATGAAAATCTTATGTTTCAAAACACAACAGATTAATGAAAATGCTTAAGAGTTGCAAATACTGACAAGAAACACAAAATGGAAAGAGTTTTAAAAGTACAACAACAAGGTCTATCAAGACCACCGATGAAAGCATTCTAAAATATAACATACAACAAGATCAGACCACAACATCCTGGTCGTCTCTACTCGGGTCGAGCGCTTCGGTCGTTTCCCGTTCAACGACTTGATCACCAAGGCCTTCAACCGGAGCAGGAGGGTCGGAAACTGGCAGGATCGGGTCCATCTCTTCAACAAGCGCCGGCGATGACCTGGTCTCCTCCTCGCCCACTTCGTCCCCTTCTCGCTCCTCAGATGAAGAAACTAAGACCGGATCTTCAGCGGCTACATCCCCCGTGTCTGTTTGAATCGCGTCCCCGGTCTCCTCGGGGTCGTTCCCGTCAAGGCACTCCTCGATGGCAGTTCCTTCGGGAACGACGGTACGCTCCGATAAAGCAGAAGTAATGTCAACCATCGGCTCATCGATCGGATCTTCAGTCGCCTCGCGGGAAGTGATCAACTGGGAGGCTGACTCGTGGCCAATCAGACCAACATTCGATCCATACGGGTCAAGTACTCCCATAAGCTCTTCATTCACAAATCGAGAAGGAAGGTTGAGAGGAGAGAGAGCAAAGTCATCCTCAGAGAACGGCTCGAGGTAAAGATTGGCGACTTTAGCTTCATACATCTTCTCCTGCTCCGAGAAGATGTTGATCATACTCGGCGGAATCGCCACCCCGCTATCTTTAATCATCTCGAGGCACTTTTTGGTTCCTGAAGCCTGCCCGTACAGGTTCTTGGCCTTCTCTCGCGCCATGAGACGATCCAGATAGCCCTTCACCTTACCTATACAGCGAGTAGACTTGTCCACCATAGCCGTCTGGACCTTGATCCTCTCGCGGGTGACCTCCTGAACCCTAGAATCCCTCAGACGTTGCCTCTCTTTGATCAGCGTCCCGACGACAGCGTCCCTCTCTTCCTCGAGTTCAGCCTTCTCCTTCTCGAGGGAAGCGACCAATCGCTCTAAGCGGGCTTTCTCGCGGAGAGCGTCCTTCTTCGCAAGACGGTCAGACTTCAGCTTGTCCTCCAACTCCTCAAACTTAACTCGGAGGACCTCTTTCTCTTTGGCCGCTTTGTCGCCGGCTTTTTTGTTCTCAGCGCGTAACCTCTCGATTACGCTCAATCTTGTCCGTGCGAGTTTATCCGAGGCGCCCAGCTGGACCATCGTCTGCTTCAGGGTGCTGTCGTACTTCTCCACGAGGTAATTCATGCTCCCGTCGCTCTGCGTGAAGCATTAAAAACTTAGAAAAATTTTAAGGAAGAAAAAGGGAAATAGGAGAAAAGCGAGTTTACCCGTCTGCCCGCCATAGCCGCGTCAATATACTCCTTTTTGAAGTATAAGTCCTCGACCGGCGGCAACTCTTTGGTCCCACCACGGATCTGGCGAGTCAGTTCAGCACACCGAAGTGGATTCAGGACCAACGGAGTCGCCTCGTCGTAAAGGAACTCTACGCGGTCCGGAAAGCGAACTCCTCCCCCCGTCTTCCGCGGAAGCGAACCTCCGCTTCCCGCACCGGTCTCCCTCGCAGAAGACGAACGGGCTCCCTTACTCGACGGAGATTCACCCCGAGATCCATCTCCGACTTCGGTAGCCGTTTCTCCACTTCTGGAAGGAATCTCGGGAGCTGAAGTCCCATCGTCTTCCGCTGCTTTCTTCTTCGACTTCTTCTTGGGACGCTCCTCAGGCGATCCCCGAGTAGAATCGGCTGGATCGTCTCTTTCCGCATCATCATCCCTTACGGCAGCTGAGGTTTCCCTATCCTCAACAGAAGCCTCCTCGCGAGACCTTTTCTTGCTCCCTTTTTTCTTCTTCTTCTTAGCCGCGACTTCAGTGACATTGGCAGAAGATGGCGCCACTTCCAAAGGGACACTCCTGTCCCTGGCTTTGGCCTTGTTGGCCTTGTTGGTCTTCTTCTTTGGGGAACTCTGAGCTGGCGGCTCGGAGTTCGCATCTCCGTCTACGGGAACAGGCCTGGCCTCCGAGGCGCCGGCAGAAGACGGTGTCGTCGAGAGCATTTGAAGCTTCCCTTTTAACAAAGCACTCAAGTCGGGAACTCCCTCCATTTTTCTAGCTCGGTTGAGAAGTTTCTGTTGCTTCCGAGTAAATAGGGAAAGACGTGATTTGCGGGGACCGAGTACACAAGGAAGTCTCGATTCCCAATCAACTATACAAGAAAGAGAAATCAGATACGAAGACTACAGAAAGATTCAAGAGCATCTCTCTAATGTAAACAGCCACTTTACCTCTGGCGATCCTAGCTTGTTGTCGACGTATCCACTCCCGACTAAGATCCGGCCACCTGAGATGACTGTGCGTCGCGATCAGTTGAGCGGTTTCAAAGAACTTCTCGGGATAGGCGATCGTATTGGGATGACGAACTGCAAAAGAAAAAGGGAACGTCAGAACCATCGATCAGAATACGAGTAAACAGACAAATTTCTACCAAGTTGCTTATTCCATAAAACGCGATAATCGTCCCCCGGCGGCTCCTCGAAGGCATGCTCGTCGGACTTAATGAAGAAATATGCACGTTGCCAATCCTGCGTCTTGTTGGGATGACCGGTCAAAACGTTGTAACTCGCTCTCATCTTTACCGAGAAGATCCCGTTAGGCTCCGCCTTCGTAAAAGTTAGCTCCTCAAATACTCTCACGCTCATCGAAACATCCATCTCCGCGGCCATAACCATCAACATGACGGCTATGCGCAGCGACCCGTTCAGCAGCTGGGAGATGGCGATATCCCGACGAAACGCGTAAGACGTGATTAGTCTGGGGATTGGGAACCAGAGCTTCGTCTGATCCTTGAAGTAGGATTCATACACGCACTGGTAACCAACCGGTGGCGACCACGGCCGTTGTTCAGCCGAAGGAATAATGAAGGTGACTCCGGCACCACCACACTCCCTCAGCAATCTCTTCACGGTCTCGTGGGAAGAGCAGGAACTGAGAACGTTTCTCCACGATTGAACTCGCGGGTCGCGTAACGCTTCGGGAGGCAGCGAAGGTAGTTCTTCGAAAATCCCGCCAGGGTGATAAATCACAGGACGGCAGTCTACTTCGTCGAACGGAACACTTCTCGGGGCGGGAAGACGGTCTGACTGGCCGATGCCACCCCTTCGACGAGCCCGTCTCCTAGGCCTTACGACAAGGCTAGGCGCTTCAGAACCACTCGCCTCCCTATCCTCGTTCACAACGTTTTCTTCGGCTTCTTCGCGAAATTGTCTATGGGCGTCAGCGACCAGAAGACGCTGGGAAAGGCTCATATTCTCCGTATCCCGCAGAGCATCACGATGGATTATGTCGAAATCCTCCAACGGACCCCCGTCTGCATCCCTAGCCGGGCTTGGCGAGGTAGCTATGTCTTTCCCTTTTTCTTCGCGCGATAGCCGATTCCCTGGAGCCATATCCTTTCTACTCGGGGAACGACTAAACTAGCTAGACCACTAGCAAAAAACCCTATGCTACGGAAGGCTTATCTAGAGAGAGAAAATAAAAGTAGAGAGAAGGGAGAGAAAGTGGAGTACCTGAGCTTGCAGAGAAGAATGACGAAAGCGAAGGAGAGACGCCTATTTATAGCAAAAACGAGGCGCACCCTTCGAAGCGTCATCATTAGGTCTACAAAGGCCTAAATGGGCTTCAAGGGCCGCCTAAATGCCCAAAAACCTACTCGCGACGGTTCGGTTTCTCGCCCAAACCGGTTTTCAATCAAGAAACCGGACAAAAATTAATCTCCGGTTCTGGCCCGAACCAACTCAACAGAGTTAACCATCCAAAGACCGCTTGGGCTCTTCATTCGAGGAGTTTACCTCCCGAGTAAAGCATAACGCATCGTGAGAAGACACAACACGGAGCGACCAGATGCGGTACGCGACTAAAACCACACACCGATAAAACGAGCCATCGTCGACATTAGGTCCTATTATATGAACGAACCCGACCCACAAATTCACTGAGACCGACAAGCCGCTCACAAGTGAACTGGGGGGGGACTTATTGTAGGAGATGGATTACATCCCTCCACAAGGCCCATCATATAACAGGCCCTAGCCCGACAAGGTCGATCGAGCTTAGTCGGCTTAGCGGCTAGAAACGTCAGCTCGACCCTAGAGTACTTTAAGCCGGTCAGCTGAGCCGATCAGCTATACTCGGCTCGGACGAAATAGTATCGAGGCCCACATACTCGGCCTTTGGGCGACAAGGCCCAAAGGATAGGCGCGATTAGGGCATCACGCACAAGGGTACTATAAGAGAGGAGGAGGAGGCAACGAGAGAGGGACTTTTGGAACAAATCACATACTAAGCGGCTAGATTTAGGGTTTCCTAATCATCTCTTTGATCTTGTCGTTTAAACCTCTGATCTTGTCTCCTATCTTTGATCAGTCTTGTAACCCATTGTGTCGATTCTAATAAAACGTCTTTAGTCACCCCATTTTCTAAGTTCTTCATTCTAATCAACCGAATCCTGTACAAACAAGCAACCCTGCGAACCTGTACATCCAAACAATTTTTGAGACAAAGTAACAACCATGAAGACTTTCTCCACTTCAGATACGACTAGGCGAACGTTACCTGAATATTTGGAGCAGAGGAAGCTCCATCTTCGCTTTCCTCATCGCTGTCACTGTCCTCACCTTCATCATCCTCATCCTCCATACCGTCATCACCATTCACTAGATTCTTGGGCACTACATCACGTCTCTTACCAGATAAGCTGCTGATTTTAAACAATCCTATCGAATTCCAAGGTGCTTTCTCAGCCTATATGGAAGGGAAAGAAACAATTCACAGGATTTCAAGATTCTAGAGCAAAAACACAAATTAAGATATACGTTGCTGATTTTCAACAACCCTATGGAGATCCAAGGTGCTTTCTCAGCCTAAAATGGAGGGGAACAAACCATTCACAGGATTCAACGCAAGAGTCTAGAATAAAACAACATTTGAAGACATAAAGGTACAAGACTTTACCTGAGTCCCAGCCACCATATACAATGTGTGAGGAAACTCAGTTCGGCTCAAACCCAACTTATCACCTAAAAATGTCAAAACTGAAACAAAGAAAATAAAGAGTCAAATCACCAAACCATTCAAAAACAATAAATTTCTCAACTTTATGATTCAGATGGTAAGATGATACATTTGTATTACACAATTTCATAAACAGAGTATAACTTTCTCATGGAACATATAAGAGTATCTCTACAAATCAATAAATTAATGAAGCTTATTAGCTAAGAATAGTCTAAAATTACCTCAAACAGGGCCAACCAACATGGAAGCCATGAAGGGAATTATAAGCAGAAGGGTCACACTGAAGCTCTTCTCCCTCTTCTAGCTTATCAACACCTGGCTGCCAAACCCTTATTGGCACGACGCTTCTCCCTTTTTCTACCAAATTCAAACATTCAAATTTATACCTCTAATCAAATATTTTCCCTCTAATCAAATTTATACCTCTAATCAAATATTTTCCCTCTTTTGCATATAGTCCCTCCATTTATTGAAAATTACTCTTAATTCCTAAATCTTTAAAAATTGTAATAACACCCAAAGTTCGTTCAGAGATCGCATTCAAGCTGTTTTTTTTTTTTTACTGTAGAGAGTCAACATAATCAATGTAGTAAGAAAAGCAATGAGTGTACCAACAAGTAAAGCAAGTACAATTAGTCTTATGTTTCTCTCTTCTACTTGGAGGAGAAGAATTTGTCCCAATCACGAAGTGAAGAATCAACAGAATCATCAGGGAGAAGTTTTGGAACCCTCTCTGCGCGAATGAACTGTTTCAAGACAGCTTTCTCTTCATCGATCAGTTTCTTCTCTTTCCTGTCTTTTGGTTCAATCTTCCTTTTCTCTTCCAAGTTCCACTTGAAAAGCTCTCTTTGCTCATCTTCTGGAATCGGTTTCCTTGGTACCTGTACAGGCTCAGTCGCCGCACCACCCTGAAACACCAACTCATCAGCTGCTGCTGAATCCGTAAACTCAAACAGAGGATCCGGTTTAGGGACCGGTTTGGCTTCTTCCTTCTTCGGTACTGCAGTTTCTGGTTTCGTAGCCTTGTCAGTTTCTGAAACGTTCTTCTCGACCTCGGTGTTAACAACACTTTTTTTCGCACCCTTACTACCCTTTTTAACTCCCATTTTTTCGCCCACATCAATGTCTCTTTCTCGTTTTTTCGCAAATATAAAAGCTGCAGAAACAAATCATCAAATTAGCAAACACTGAAGTGGAAGAAGAACATGACTGTTCTATTATTAATATTCAAACTGCTTATAACGCACATGCATCAAATATGGTTTTCACGCTTTTGATTCAGACCAAGCTTCAAAAGTTATACTATTGAGGATATTAAGACATTGCCAGCATGAATCAAAATACAATTGAGATGGGTTGAATGAGAATATGCTAAAGAAACATTGGTACTACACTTAAACATTTCAAGAGAAGGAATGAAAACACAATACAATAAAATGTGCAATGCAATTACACGTCCATAAACCAAAATTTTAACAAGAATCTATGTGCGACTTCTATTCAATGTAACCCTTTAGCTGAAAAAACACAAGGATACTGCATTTAACTAAGTTCAATGTCTTTTCAAATCGCTAAAGAATATAAACAATAAGCATGCTAAATCAAACTCTATCAGAGTTCGTTTTAAAAAGGGGATTCTAGTAATTTCAATCAAATTCCTCTCAATAAATGATGAATTATAGAATAAATTGTCATGTTGCTTCATACATAAATAAAGATTTTGAAAGAACATTACTCAGCTAGGCATTTCATCAAACACGTTATGGACGTAAGCTAATGATACCTGCAAGACCAAGATTGAAGATCAGCATAGTTCGCCAGCCCATTGTAGCCAGTCTGGGAACAGCTTTCTGCGGTGGTTGGGATCCGGTGGGAGGAGACGGCTCCATCGGATCCGATTGAAATATCGCGAAACCCGACTCGGATCTTCCGTATTATACCGCTTCTCGAGAGATTATAGTATCGTCGCAAAAGAAAATGAAGGTTTCAAAACCCTAATTTGATGTCATCCCCCACGATTCTTCTCCTTCTGCTTGTGATTTGATTTTGCTTCCTCGTCAAGCAAATTTTTATTACAGTTTTTGGAAAGAAAAAAGAAAGTTTCTGGCTTTGGTCTTCTCCGAAACAGTCTTTACTGACTTGATGGCGTGTGGGTTTGTTCAATTGGGTTTCGAAATACTCTAGCTCATCAAGAGGCTTCTTGAAAAGCTCAAATTAAGAGACCTTTATTAATTAATATTTAGAACATTGCATTTGATTCTAATTTCAATATTTTTATGATACTTCCCTCGGAAAAATCTTTGCAAATAAAATCAAAAACTTATTTTAAAAATCTATATTTAATAAGAGTACTGATATACTCCTATTTTGTTAATTGTTATTTTGTCTTCTAAAGTGTAATTTGCACAAACGGTTTACACTTTATAACATCTTTCTAAACCCATAATGTTATTGTCACAAGTTCAATACAATGTAACTTTCATTTATAGCCGGTTTAGACTCACTATCAATGCAATGCAAACTAAAACCATAAGATATAGTTGGTTTACTTTAATTAACATCTAAGCCGAAGAAAATAACACTTAAAGACTCTTGAGAAATCAGGATCAAGAACCAAAACTATGTACCCCTAAAATATTAGGAAGTCCTAAAAGCTACCAATATCTGAAAACCTTAAACCTTTAGAACCAGATTTAGATTATTTCCTATAGAAAATAATCAACATACTATTTAAAGTCTATCGATTATTTACTATAAATACTCTATATATTATTTAAAGTCTATCACCTAGAAAAATCAAATATTAAATATATGCAAAATAGGTTAATATTTTGTTATATCCATAATATTTCTATATTAGTTAATTCATACATAAGAAACTACGAGAACAAATAATTAATATACGAAACAAATCGCGCAGTTTTATATTTAGGGCCCCTAAAAATTTGGATTTAGTGTTTGCAATAGACTTTTCTGAACTGGTAAATATGGTGTTATCAATATAGTGATCGGCTTACTCTGAAGAATATTAGCGATGAAGATTTTTAGATTTGTGATTCAACATATATCAAGAAAAAAATACAAGGATGAACAAGTTTGCACATGGTGTTTTGAGTTGTCCACGTCCATATGTTGTTTTCGCAATCGATTTGTTCTTTTTCCATCGTGTCTAGTTTAACATAATTTTTTTTTATCAAAATAAGTATCAGATATTAACTATAAATAAGGAGGTTTGGAGAGTGTTGTGATCTAAGCCAAGTGAGTTGAGAAAGTTAAATCTTAAAGACTCTCTTGAGTCCTTTATAATAATCCTTGAGCGTTCTTAATAAAATAAATATCCCCCTTTAAACCATCTGTGTCTATCCCTAAACACTTGATCGATATACCTTTGATCCTAAATACCTCCTTTATGGTTGTACCTACTACTATGTGTTTGTAAATTTGGTATCACCCTATTAAAATGGAAGAGACGCAATTCATAGCTACTTCTGTTACACCATTGAAAAAAGCATTTTCTTGGATCCATACATGTTAAATGTGATAGAGTATGACAATAATAAATATAATTAATAAAAGTTTGTGGAGAGTTGAATTATGTTCTGAAACCAAATTCTATATTTAACCATGAAAATTATTTAGTACATTGTTCTTCATAAAATGCAAAAACACCAGAACTGACTTTGAATCAAACAGAAAATTAAGATCATTAAAATGGATTGGACTTGGATTAGTAATTGTTTCTTATTCTGAAAACCTGTGACCAGCATGCTGAAAGAAGAGACCAGCGGGGCTTTTAGCTGCACGATCAGACTTCTTACTAACCTGATGGATCGTTAAACAAACCAAACATGAGGTTCTCGAACTGGGAAAACAAACTTAAACTTTGTGTCTTGAGTACTTTTCTTTAGTTCGATTCAATCGCACATACAAGTCGAACTCAATCGTAAAAGTGGTATCAGGCTCGTTAGTTTCCGCATACTCAAGAATCAAGATAACAGATCAAGGCAGTTGAAACATTCAAGAAGGAGCATTCTCAGCAAGAAGAGAGTACAGATCAAGGTTCGAAACTTATCTGTATTATATGTGTGTTGTAGAGGATTCTTGAAGCTTGTTCGTCAGTAGCTGTAGCTGGATCTGATTTGAAGCGTTCTATGGAAATGTGCTTATAAGTTATAACCCCACCCCCCCCCCCCCCCCCACCCACCCCCCCCCCAAAAAAAAAATTATTGTGGTTTATTTGTCGTCTGTTTTTTTTCATACATCAATCATGACCAACCATCTTAACTTTTATTTTTGTGTCCATGTTTAGAGTGGTTGTAAAAGTGTTTTCGGCATAATTTCAATTTATTTGAAATGAAAACTAAGTAATACAAGGGAGATCTCACTGATTACTCATCGTTGAAACATTATACGAGAGATTAGGACTTTCTAAGGTTTTTGTTGTGTTTCCTTTTCTATACGTAAATTAGGTTTTAGTATTTTTGCCTTTTTGTTTTATGTTAGATTATATATTTTTTTAATATATATACAAGGGTCGATCTCTTATGATCAAATTAGGGCTTTGAGTAAAATATGGAGCCAAAAGAAAAGAAGAAGAGGAAAACACGCTACCGAAAGGGAAGAACACAATCGATTCCTACCGACCTAACCATAGAGATACTCTCAAGGCTGCCTGAGAAATCTGTTGCTAGGTTCAGTTGTGTGTCCAAGCTTTGGTCATCAATCACCTCCGACCCATCTTTCCCACGGCCGCGCCTTCTACTCTGTTTCCAAAAATATGACGACTCGGACTTGTATGTTTCCTCTATTCCACAACACACTCAGAACTCGAACAGGTCCTACTCTTCTTCTCTGTCTTTTGATCATCATCATATGATGAAGCTCCCAAGTTGTTATAATCGGTTCTCATCTAAGGAATCTGTCCATGGCTTGATCTGCTTTCAAGAATCAGAAAACCCGATAGTCTGGAACCCTAGCACGAGACAGTTCATAGCTTTACCAATTTTACCCATACCATGTAAGGACTGGAAAAAGACAACACTGTTGTTAGGATATGATCCCATTGAAGGTAAACATAAAGTAGTGTGTCTTCCCTTTAAAAGGACTTTATGTGTGTCGAGTTTTTACATTGGGATCAGCTCAAAAATCATGGAGAAATGTCAAAACTAATATTACGCATCGTCCCACCAGTGATACATATGAGCGATACATCGAGGGTGTGATATATTATCTAGCATCTGGTGTTGTAATGAGCTTTGATGTCAGATCTGAAAAGTTCGATATGATAAAACTACCTTCGGGATACTTTTCGGGACTGCTGATAACATATAAGGGAAGGTTGGCTTTTCTTAGTAGAATGAGTTATAGAACAAAAAATAGAAGATTATGGATTTTGGAGGATGCACAGAAACACATATGGTCGGGACAAGACTTTCTTTCACCTTTTGCTGATTTAGATTATCTGAGTTTCAAACTAACAGGTTTCACTCATGTTGGCGAGTTTATTTTTGTTCCAACAAGGCGTAGCCAATCGTCTTATATTTTACTATGCGATCCGGTGAAAAACAGCTGGAGAAAATTTGAATTTAAGGGATTAGCAGACCAGGTATCTCTCCATAATGAACACCGACCTTATGCGCTCCATGTTTTCCCGAATCACATTGATAGTCAAGTGTCTTTGTAACAGTTTACTGCTGTTTTCGTTTTTTCCTTTGAATGATATTCTTATGCAACTTTGGCTCTCAACGTCTCTACAAAATATGACTAAATCTCTGCTGTTCGACTTAGTCGTAAAAGCTTATGCAACTTTGGCTCTCAACGTCACTACAAAATGTGACTAAATCTCTGCTGTTTGACTTTGTCGTAAAAGCTTTATCTACTCATTCAAGTTTCGACTCGAATTCGCTGTCAACTTACTTTGAAGAATTATCATGTTTAATTTTTTTTGTTGTTGTAGTTTGTTTTTCTTTTTCAAGAAGATGCTTAATTCCCTCTTGTGATTGTAGTCCAAGAGATTAATCTAATGAAAGCAAGTTGTGTTAAAAAAAATTCTTATGCAACTTTATGATATTTTTTATAGTTATATTTTTCGAGTCTTTACTTTGATTCTATCTATACATTTAAGCATAGAAAATAATTTGAATATAGTTTCTAGTTATACAGAAAAGGCAAAAACACCAAAATCGAAATTAAAATGGATTAGTAATTGTTTTCTTATTCGGAAACACAACAAAACTGAAACCAGTTTTCAAAACACAAACTAAAGAAGAAGATAGTATTCCTCGCTAAAACGACAACTAAACCGCATTAGTTTTACCACATAGGCGATAAGATAGATGGATAGACAATGTTATATTTTTGTTTCTTTTCCCTCAAGGTTTAGAGGCACATGTCATAACATGCGACTTGAACGTTTCCAACTCTGCCAAAACTTCCTCTTCCGGCCTGTAAATCAAGTCACTCATCCGCCATATCTACCAAAGAAGAAGATAGTATAAACATAACACATTTACTTTTCTTTATCGACAAAATTTGCTCTCATGAGGTACCAAGAAAGTGTTTCAAGGTTTACCTGCAATGTTCCACCTCCACCAGTAGTCTCACAGTCATCAGACACACTAACAATAGTCCAAGGGTCCGCCGCATTCCAGTGGAAATCAACAACTTTGTCCCTAAGAAAGCATATATAAACACTTAAAAGCAAGTAAATGAGACACGTAACGTAAGAGAGTTATAATCAAGTCTTTAAGAACCTGTGACCAGCATGCTGGAAGAAGAGACCAGCGGGGCTTTTAGCTGCACGATCAGACTTCTTACTGACCTGATGGATAGTTAACCAAACAAAACATGAGTGCAATTAAGTATCAACTATAAGAAATGATCATTTCAGACATATCTGAGTGACTTATGTACACACCCTGTCATAATCCCAGATGTTCAAGAGACCATCTTCAGCAGAACTCCCAAAAACAGATGACTTATCAGGACACCACTGAGTTGATTAACAAGATGGTATCAGAGAGTTAACAAAGTACAGGCATAATAATGCAAAAAGAAACATAATAGCTGTTGTTGAAACCTGAACGCAAAGAACAGCAGCTCTGTGGCCTTCAAATTTGTAGATGGGCGTACCAACTCCATTTGAGGTAAGGTTCCTGCGATCATACAACCGGACAGTGTTGTCTGCAGACCTGAAACATTCAAGTATATCTAATGAGTACACGTATGCATATTCTAAACACTTTCCCTAAGTCCTTAATGATTTATGTATAATTATTTTATCATACCCTGTTAGGATCAGATTGTCGTCATGAGGATTCCAGTCGACACAATGAAGATCAGCATCGTGAGCCTTTTCAACCTGGTAAATACAAAAAACAATATAAAAGAAACAGAAGGTAAGAACTTCAAAATTTTGATAGGATCAAGAGGCTATGACACCTTCGTGACAGGGCTAGTGCCAGTTCTTGCATCCCATAGAATAAGGCAAGAATCGTCACCAACACTGCAGAACTCTTGCGCACTTCACGATACAAAAATTCACCAGAAGCATCATCAAGAAAGCATGAAAAGTTCAGCATTTTCCATGAAAAATATAGATATTACAAGGAGGAAACTGTTCTAAGAAGTTACCTGGTCGGGCTGAATGCCACATCTTCAACTGTGTCGTCATGGCCATGATATACACCTCGGGGGGCAACAGAAGGACTCTCAGTCTTATCACCACCTTCACCAGTCTGCTTGATGATCGATCCAGATGATTTGGAATCTGTACCAACCGTTGTGATGTGGTCCTGGATACTCCACAAAACAACTGACTTGTCCTTGCCTAAGAGAAGAACCTTTTTATGAGAAACTGGTGTAAACAAAGGATCAGACACTACAAATCACAGAAACACATACCTCCAGAGAGGACAAAGGGCTCGGTTGGGCACATTGCAAGAGCGAATTCAGCATTGTCTTGGTGTCCAGTTAGTATCTGCAACAAAAAAAAAAATGGCTCAGATGCTGCAAACAAGTAGCAGTATTTAAGAAGAAATCAAATAGATAATATCACTACCAATGATTAAGTTAAGAGGGAAAAAAAAAGAATAAAGCGCAAGCAATGATTTGCCACGATATTTCTCAGAAGTGGACATACCAAATCCGGACGGGAAGTTGCAGCCCCAAGCACAGCATGACGGTTTGGTTGGGTTTCAACATCCCAAATGAGAACCTGAAACCAACATACTGTATTCAGATAACTGAAACTGGAAATACGTCCAAAACAAAGCAAAGAACCAACAAATTTCACGACCATAACAAAATAGAAGCAGCAGAACTTACATCAGGACTGTCGGTGTGAGTAGCAATAATCTTACTGTTCTGTGGGAGTTCCCTGATTCTGTTAACCTGCAATCGCAAATTAGTGATACATACACATCAAAACATGGTTTTACTCTCATCAAAGTGCCAAAGGAGTAAATTCATGAGCTGGTTTAAACAGTTGTGCGGATACAATGGAATTATGCAAGAAACAGAAGTAGAACCAAGAATGTTGATACAGGAATATCTTAGAGTGGTCAGAATTCAAACCTCGCCAGGGTGAATGATGGTCTTGTACTTCTTCACAAATGGAGAACGTGCTTCTTCATTGAACTGAGAACACATTAGCACAAGATAGTAAATACGACAGTAAATTTCTTCATTGTAGAGAGGAAAAGAGCACATATTGGTTGAAAAGCTAGTAATGACCTGAGATATGTGCTCAGCTGCAGCGACCCTTGGCTTAACAACTTCGCAATTAGCTATGACAAGAGTGTTGGGCACACTACCATCAGTCTGGTGACACAAACAAGGAAAAAAAAATTACAAATAAGCTAATGAGATCAGTTTCTGAAATGATAGCAAGAGAGACTGACTTGTTCAGAGAGGTAAAGACGCTGGCGATTCTTGTAAGTTGCTTGGTCAAGCTGTGGACCCCATCTGTGAAAAGCCCAAACAACAAAGAGGACTGGATAAAACATGAATACAGCACCTAAACTATCTGGTTTATCTCTTCCTAATTAAACCGGAAATGCAATTCAATCGAAACCCTAGAAGGAGGAGAGAAAGGGCCGACCTGCAAGAGAGGGAAGGCCAGACGAGGTTGTGGTTGGCGAGCCAGTCGTAGAGGATGGGCACGAGACCTTTCCACTGAGTGTACTTCTCGTCCACACTCTGCTTCGTCTTCTTCCCCCCGCTCTCCTTCCCGCTCTGCTCCTTCGTCTGCGAATCCTCCTTGATCTTAGGTTTCCGGCCTCTCTTCTTCGGCGCCGGAGTTACGGTTCCTCCGCTCCCTTGAGGAGACGCTGCTGCTGCTGCTTCGTCGCTCTCCATCTTTCTCTCCTCTCTTTTATTTGATTTTACTCTCTACAGTAAGACAATACCGTATCTCCCCCTCTCCTCCTCCACACTGCCATTAAAAAAAAATCACTAAACAATTAAAAACAAGTCTCCTTAATAACGGATGGCCTGCCGTTTCAAACACAGGTAAGACTGCACGTTGTTCGATATCACGAACTACAAACAGCACGATATGTGTTTTTAATAACATTCACGTCCTGTTACCACCTCAGAATACGAGTGTCAAATGGAATGTCTATGTCCCCATTCTTTTTTTTTTTTTCTTTTTTCTTGAAACACTTCAATGTCCCCATTCAAATTAGACTTATTTAGATAGATATTTCAATTTTCTAGGATATTGATGATCTAAATTGTGTCCAACTGAATTGTCCACAAAGTCCAAGTACTATATTAGATGTATCAAAATGGGTTGTCCATGTTTCAATTATGATCAATTCTCTCAAATCATAATTTTTAAATTTTTGTCACCAAAAAAAATAATAATCAAATGAGGTTTTATTACCCTTTGCTTTATAGATATATAAATATAAATAAATAAAAAATAGAAAAATAAAAAAACTTTATCGAATTATATGTGTTCAAATTCAAAACTTTTTATACATTTTTCAAAAACAATTGCAGTTGTTTTTCAATTCAAAAATGTTTTTAGAAATTATTTTTCAAATTTTTATTTTGAAATTTTTAATATATTTTTTTAATTATAAACCCCACCACTTAACAAACAATACATGAAGTTAACAAACAATACATGAAGTTAACAAAATACGAAACGAGGCCTTCGATAGTGTACGAGATCTTCACCAACCGGTGAGAAAGTTCTTCGGGATAAACCCGGTGGGGTCTTAAGATTGAGAATCATGGCTTCTCAGACTGTATATACACGGAGGAGAAACGGTGACGAATTTCCATTTTTGTCGGAGATTGAGGTACAGCTGCTCCTTGAGGATTATGACAGAGGAAAAAAAGTTTCTAACTAAAACTTCTAGGTGATGATTGTTTTCCTAGTTTTTAGATTTTAGTTTCTTGTTTTTGGATTTTAGTTTTTGGTTTTTAGATTTTGGTTTTTGATTTTACAGTAGATTTTGTTTTTTTGAAAAACATGAATAGTTGTTTTAGATTTTGGTTTTTAGTTTTTGATTTTGCTTTTAAAACTAATAGAATAAAAATAATATTCTTAGTAGTAAAATATAAAATACTGTTATCAAAGCACACATAAATTTGTTTGATAAAGTTATTTTAAAACAAAAACTGTGATTAAAAATGCTAACATAATTTTTATTCATAGCTTTTTATCGTTATTTTTTCTGTAAATTTTTTATTTTTCTAAAACTAAAAATAATAAATATTTTTTTTTATTTTTTGTTTAAATTATGATGATTTATTATTTTTGTTTGAAGCTGAAATTTATTAAATACTAATAATAAAATTCTACTTACTATAAAAATAATAAATATTACATACTTTACCACATTAAGATAAATTTATTTATCTTAGAAAATGTTTAAAATAATAAAATTATTGTATTGCTTGTCTTGACCGGATATAAATAAATGAACCTACATTCGTATATATTATATGACAATACACAATTAATAATTATTTTTGTAAACAAACTAAATAAAAATGAATTACATTTTAAAATTGTGGTAGAAGTATATAAATTTAGAAAATTCAAATATATAAATAAATATTAATAGTTCGATTTTAAAGTGTTTTTTAATAAATATAGGGAAACCTTTAGTTTAATAAATGAAAAATAAATATCTACAAATTGTCAGTAAAAATATTTACATTGGTTGAAATTAAAAATAAATAATTATGTTAATTTATTCCTTTGTATACAATTTTTTTTATATTTTTCATATTAGATTATAAATGTAAAATAATTTATTTAACTTTAGTGATTTGGAATAATTACTTTTTATCACTTTAATCCTTTCTTATTAATATTTTCTTGTATTAATACATAAATATAGAAATAATTTAATAAAAAATAAAAAGGTATACAAAACCCACGTATCGACGTACGTAGTTTAGAAAACCAACAAAATATGGTTTTTTGGTTTTTGCTTGAATATAGGTAGTTAACAAAAAATATGGTTTCCCTATTTTTTAGGGAATCTGTTTTTTAAAAAGTCCTTATTGATAAAAATAAAAAACCAAAAGTTAGTGTAGGATCTGCAAACAATCAACCTCAAAACTCATAGGTTTAGTCCATTTAATTTGTTTTGCATATGAGTTTTGAGGTTTCGTTAGATATTACTCCCTCCGTTTCATATTAGTTGTCGTTTAGAGTTAAAATTTTATTTCATTTTAAGTGTCGTTTTATATTTTGAATGCAAAATTTATTAACAATATTATCTATTTTATATTTCTATTGGTTGAAATATAGTTAAGTGTATATGTAATGATGTTTTTAGTTTAGAAATATGAAAATTAAATGTTTTCTTAATATATGTGTATAAACCTAAAACGACAACTAAAGTGAAACGAAAAATGTTTATTAAGATTTTTTTTTTAGTAAAATACTATTTACTAAAGATTGCTTTTGTTTTTTAGAATTCGTAGATACATTTAACAAATTATACAGATTTAAGGGGTGTCACAAATTATACATGATATCCCATTACTATAGGTCAGCCATTGGGAGTAGCTAAGCTAGGTTCGTAAAGGCAGGCTACTCTCTTCGAGGAATGGGTTCTAGGATGCATCGGTCAGTATATGGTTTAAGAATAGTGCTCCAAAGTCCAAACTTGTCTTCTCTTTTTGTTTGCTAAAAGTCCAAAAACTTGTTCACCCATATCACCAGGGCCGTCTCAAATTAATTTGAGGCCCTGTTCAAAAAAAATATTAATCGTACATTTTATCAAATAATTTATAAATTAATAATTTTATCTGATTTTTTTTTAATTATAAGTTCTAAATTTAGCATTATATCTAAATTTTTAAAGTTTCTTGCCATAATTTATTTATATATTTCAAAAAATCCTTAAATTTTTTATTTTTATATTTTGGGGCCATGTTCGACCGCTCCACTTGCGCGTGCTATTAGACGGCTCTGCATATCACAATCTAAGACGAAGATGATCTCTCTTCTCTGCTTATGTAAAATAAACAGGTCGTTGCTGCACCGGTCAGTTTTGACCAATTGTCAAACCGAAACCTATTTTTTTTTATTTTGAGCGTGAAATTATACAAGAACCGTGTTCAACATTGTCTCCATTACACTTTTTTTTTTTTAATTTTTTAGTTTTTGTTAAATTAAGTAATTGGAAAATTATAAACGTTGTACTTAAAAAGAAGCATTCATACAGATACGGAGAAATCCAGTCAAATAAAAAACGTTATTTTATATCTTCAAATATAAATGATAATGTGCCTAATTTTGTCCTCCAAGTATTTTATTCTGTTTGTTTTGGAAAATAATTTTAGCTAGAGATTTCATTAGACGACATCAAAATTTAATGTTAGATATATGTACTGCCATAACTATATATATATGGCTGATCTTCCTCACGTTGAGTAAAGTAACAAATTAATATTATATATTTAGCAATAATAACCAATCTTTTCGTTACAATTTCTCTTCATCTTCCAATAAGAGAGAGTAAAAGAGAATCAAAACATGGCTAATCTTCGTCTAATGATCACTCTAATCACCGTTTTGGTTTATTTACTTCCGAGCTTTGCTAAATCGTCAGAAAGCACTAAAGTTATTACTCTACCTAAGTCCCTAAACCTCACCCTCCTCACCGATCCTTCAACCATCTCCACCGCCTCTCACGATTACGGAAACGTTACCACCGTGACACCCGGCGGCGTCCTCTGCCCTTCCTCCTCCGCCGAGATATTCCGTCTCCTACGCTACGCCGCCAACGGAGAGACTATATTCCAAGTGGCGGCTCGCAGCCAAGGCCACTCTTTAAACGGCCAAGCCTCCGTATCAGGTGGAGTGGTTATCAACATGACGTGTCTCGCTGACATAACTGTTTCAGAAGACAAAGAGTATGCTGACGTGGCAGGCGGGACGTTATGGGTGGATGTGCTTAGAGAGACGGCGGAGCAAGGCGTTTCGCCGGTTTCGTGGACGGATTATTTGCATATTAGCGTCGGAGGAACGCTGTCGAATGCTGGAATCGGCGGTCAAATGTTTAGAAACGGTCCTCAAATTAGTAACGTCCTTGAGTTGGACGTTATAACTGGTACGCAAAAAATTCTATATATTATATAGTTATTATAAGTTATTTGGTGTAGCATATTTCATGTTTTTATAGTTCTATACTACACTTTTTGCACCACACGCAATGGAATCTTCGAAACATAAAATGTGTAATGCATCTAGCTAAGATACATTTTTAATTAATGACTAGTTTGGCCACTATTCGCAATTAGTAGTATCTCTTGCATGACGCATGTAAATGGAACATTTTGCATTTTGGAGATTTTTGTTGGCTTTCAGTTTTCTCCAACTATGAATGATATTTTGTCTATTTACTAATAATTCAAACATCATCATTACGTCAGGTTTCAATGAATTTGAGCATTGAACATAATTAGAAATATAAAAAATATATATAAATATATATTCGTAGTTTTTCCACCATATATTATTTCCAAGTAAATAGCAATAATTATTTCACCTGATTTTTTTTAAATGTTAAGTTGTGCTTAATTATTATTAAGGACTTTCTATATATATTTCAGGAAAAGGTGAAACGTTAGCATGCTCGCCACAGTTAAATCCAGAATTATTCTATGGAGTATTAGGGGTGTTTTTCAAAACCAACCCATATTTTCAAGTCAAATCCAAAACCAACCCTTTTTTTTTTGTCCATACTATTCATCAATAAAATTTCCATACTATCCTTATGTTTTTGAATTATTCACAAAATTGCCATTTTTATTTATTTTTTTATTAATTTCGAAATTAACAAAAAATCAAATACACCCTAACCATTTCTTCTTATTTACAAAAATGCCATCATCATCAATTTTTCCAACCACCATGAACCACCATTTTTGAGCTCTAAAGCTCTAGAATTCAATTTTCAACCACTTTTTTTCTCATTATAACCCAAAAAACTTCATTTTCTCTCATCTCCTCTACATTTCCATCTAAAAAACTCTCATAACTATCATTTTCATAATCACAAACTTCATATTTTCGAGTTTCTTCATTAGTGAATCGTTAAAGATGCTTCTTTTTGCTCATATTTGGAGTTTGGACGGTTGAAAAGGTTGGAAACAAGCTTTACACATGAAAAATGTAACTATTTACATGGTTTTCGTTCTTTTTCAGATCTGTGTCGCGACGGTAGACTGTTTTGTATGTCTACGCCTCCGTGGAGACTTACGATGCAGTCTATTTGTCAACGCACGGGTTAGTTTTGCAATTGAGCAGACAAATTTTTTTTCTAACGCAGACTTCCCCAGTAGTCTCCGTCTTTACCTTTGACAACAAAAATAAAACTTTCGGTAGACTTACTAAGACGTCTACCTAAAAGAGGTTAGTTTTTCATTTGACCGAACTTTTGACTTTTCAAAATAGACTTCAACGGAAGTCTACAAAATGTAGACTGCCAACAAAGTCTATAAAAGGTCAGTTTTGCATTTGACCAAAACTTTGACTTCGTGGAATAGGTTAGTTTTGTGTTTGACCAAAAAGTTTAAAAAGCAATCAAAAATTTATTAAATTGTAGACTTCATATGCAGTCTTCTTATCTTAAAAAAAAAATGTAGACTGCGTATAAAGTCTACTTTTTTATTTTGGTCAAATGCAAAACCAACCCGTCGGATTTGAGAGTAGACTTCACAAGAAGTCTACACACCCGTAGACGTTCATTTTAATCTACTGATTTGAAGTCAAACTTGGTCAATTGCAAAACTAACCTCTTTCAAAAAAATTCAAACATGTAGACTGCATATGAAGTCTAGTTCTGAAAGTCAAATCTTGGATGAATTCTGGTCAATTGCAAAAAGTAACCTTTTTAAATTGTAGACTGAAATGAAAGTCTACATGTACAAAATTACAACTTTTATTCAACTATAGAAAGCAACCCGTAAAATGGTCAATTGCAAAAACCAACCCAAAGAGTAGACCTATTTGACAGTCTACGTCTGTAAACTGAAAAGAACGTCAACATCTTCAGAGACTAAATATTAAGTCTTCATAGAAAAATCTATAAAAATGTGAATTTGTGTATTATTCATTAAATTTTTTCTAGTTTTTTTGTTTGACAGTGTGTGTTAGTTAATCCTAATGGGTTTGAGTGATTTTGAAAATAATTTTTTTTTTATAATTATGAAGGTATAATTCATTTGATTTGACAATGTTGTTAGCTAATAATTGTAGACGTATTTCTAAGTCTTCGTTTATAGTTTTGCTAGTAAGGCTGAGCTTGTTTCAAAGCTGAAGTCGGTGACTGTGGAATATAATTTTACATTTTCAGCATATAAGACAACAAAAACTCTGTATGTGGCTAAGTGTCGTGTTCAAGGATGTGGTTGGAAACTTAGAGCGAGTGTGAAGTATGGGCCAAAGACATTTTGGGTGACAAAATATTCGAAAAAGATGAAGAATCGGAAAGGTTGAAGAATGTTCCTTGTGCATGATGGCTGTACACATGGTAAACTTCTTGAAATGACACAAGAAGATTATGATCTGGACAACAAAATTGAGAAGATGGTGCTAACCTATTCCTTACCAAACATCATTTAAAACAAATGACTCCGAATAGGAATATACTCCTCTTATGCCTGTCACGAATAATCGACAAGTACGGAACTTGATCGAGTTATCTAAGACACACTTTGTACGCCTTTGTGTATCAAGCCTGCGCCAATACACTAAAAAAATTTGGATTGACTATATGTTAAATAATAAGTGTAGACGTTTTTGTAAATCTACAAATGTAGACTGCAGTTGAAGTCTACGTCGTAAATTCTATTAAAAGTGTATTTGTGTATTATTCATCATATTTTTTCATGATTTAATTATTTTACAGTGTATGTTAGTAAAATTTTAATGGTCTTGGATGAATTTCACAATTTAATGTGTTATAATTATACACTTGATACTTATTGCAAATTGTTTTGATTAGTATTATTCTTGAAAATTTTTGGGAAAATTTTGTATAGATTTTCTTCTTCTCACATGTGTGTTAGTTATTATTTTAGCTTATGGTGGTTTTACTTGTTTGGTTGGTTAGATCTTGTGAAAAAATTGATATCTAACAAAAAATTAATAATATCATACAAGTGAAAACAACTAAAAATGAATACAATGTTTATAGATTATGCATTAAAAAATTATTTAAAAATTAATATTTTATTATGAAAGTTATTACAGAGCAATATATTAAAAAGTATTCTTGAGTATGTTTGATTTTTCATAATCTTGATGCTTCAAATAAAGTCTTGGAAAAAGTACCTGCCAAATAAGATAGAGTTATGAGAAAAACATAAGATAAAAAATAAAATCATATTTTAGTAGACTTTTTATTAAGTCTACGTAAAGTTATTGTTTAGTAGACTTTAGTTGAAGTCTACACTAATGGAAAATTTTCATATTTAAAAGTGTGCATTTAGAAAATTTGAAAATACTTTGTTCTGGAAAATATTTCAAAAATGGTTTTTTGTCATCCTTGTAACAAAGCAAAAAGATAATGTATGAATCTATAAATTTAGTTCATTATAAACACAAAATATCTTATAATGAATATATGGAAAGCTTACATTTTTGGGAAGATGATTTGAAAATATTGGAAGAGAATACCTGCAAAATAAAATAAAATTTTAAAAAATAAGATAAAAATTAAAATCATATTTGAGTAAACTTCTAATGAAATTTGCTTAAAATTCAAGGCTAGTAGACTTCATTTGAAGTCTACCAGCCGTAAGTTTTAAGTAGATTTCAAATGAAGTCTACTCTATCAAAAAAAATAGATCTGAAAAATAATACATTAAAAATATGAAATAAGTTTAAATCTAAAAAACTTTTAAAAATATGATTTAATAGACAAAATAGTTATAAATTAAAGACATATTAATATGAATTTTAATATGTAACTTTATTTGAATATAAATACTAGAACACATATTTTAAATCTATAGATGTAAACCTTACATTTCTAGGAGGAGAAGAGAACAACTATGGAAGAAAATACCTGCAAAATAAGATAAAATTATTAAAAAACATAGAAAAAAAATTAAAGTCATATTTTTGTAGACTTCCAATGAAGTCTGCTTAAACTTTATGGTTTAGTAAACTTCATATGAAGTCTGCAAGCTTTAGTAAACTTCTTTAGAAGTCTACACTGTCTGATAATTTTCAGATCTGAAAAAATCTATATATTTTGAAATGTGAAAATAATTTTAAATCTGAAAATACTTTACATAATATAATTTATAAGGTAAACTAGTAGCAAATTAATGTAGAGAGCTTGATCTATAAATTTATTTGAATATAAACATGTAAATACATATTTAAAATCTATTAATCTAAAACTTACATTTTTAGAGGAGATGATGAAATCCATGAGTGATAATACCTACCAAAAAAAGATAATATTGTGAGAAATAAACATAAAATACACATTTAAAATCTATAGATCTAAAACTTACATTTTTTAAAGGAGAAGATGAAAACCATGAATCATAATATCTAAAATGACAAGAAAATATTGTGAGAAAGACTTGAGAAAATTTTAGAGAGAAAGAAGATAATGAGAGAGATTTAGAAACAATTGAGAGAATTTTAGAGAGAAGAGAGAAAGTTTTAGAGAGAAGGGAGAGAGTTTTAAGAACTTGTGCAGCCACTTTAGAGAGAGATTGAATAAATTTTGTTTATATAGGGAGACAAAAATGTAACTAGGTTAAAATTTACGATACTGTAGACTTCGTTTGAAGTCTACTAAAATTAAAATTTTGGAGTAGATCTTACTATAACATAGTAGACCTTTTTGGAAGTCTACTATAATAATTTAATTATTGTTGTTTATTCTTTATTATTTTAATAATTTTAATATATGATTTATTAAATTTATTTCTTTATTTTTTAATAGTTATAGTATATGATTTCACTTTTTTATTCTTAAGGAACTTAACTTAGTTTAAATATAATGATTTTTTGTAAAACAAATTGAAAAATATAGACTGAAAAAGACGTCTTCAGATAAATAGACTTTATTGTAGGTCTACGAAACCCTAAACCACAAATATCAAACCCTAAATGTTTTGCTTGATAATCAAAAAGTCTCATTTATACAAAATATAAACTACTAAACATTAATATGCAGATTTAAGTTAATAAAACAAAAAAAAAACAAAATCTAAAATCTAACCCTATGAAATCAACTACTAAAAGACATAACATGTTAGAACCTTTTGTTTCTAAACTATGAACATAGTCTAGCACATGATAACCAAATTAGTATATATTCTTCAAAATTGTTCGATTATATGAAATTTTAATTTATTTACTTCATATTATCCATTATATTGATGATTAATTAAAAATATCACAATAATTATTTTTATACATTTTCAAAATTAAATTAGTAGACCAAATTAGAGTGTAGACTACAAAACAAGTCTATAAAGTAGACTTCGTAGGAAGTCTATATATATGTAGACTTCTTTTATTACGTGTAGACTTCCAAAGGATAGAAACGTAAAATACATTTATGTTTTTTGTTTGGTCATAAGGGTGAAATAGTACTTTCACTACTCCTTTAGGTTGGTTTTGCATTTGACTGAAAGTGGGGTACACTTTTACATTTGACTTGAATATTTGGGTTGGTTTTAGCAAATGTCCCGAGTATTAGGAGGTTTGGGTCAATTTGGAATAATATCGAGAGCCAGAATTGTTTTGAACCATGCACCTAAAAGGGTAAGTATCATCAGTTCTAACCTAATATTTGTGTCTATTAAAACTACAAATTTATTCAACATTCACTGAAGCTTTCATGGTCAGTTTTAAAATCAGTTAGAAATTCCCCTTCATTTTTTTAAGAAAATAGAAAATTCATTTATTTTTGTACTCTAACACGCACAGAGTTATTCCAGAGTTGGAATTTCTTTGAAACATTGCCAAACTAAAAACTATTCATATGATTTTAATCTAGATAGAAAATATCAGCTATCAAAGAAAAAAAATCACTTTAAGGACAGCAAGCCAATCATTTATATATGTAAGCTTTTGTGTGTATATAACACTAAGTAGTAATCCGCGTCATGTGCAGAATAAAATAATTGATTAGATTATTTATTTTACGTTGTAATAATAGATTTATCGTATAGTTTTTCAAAAGATGGATATTCAGATATCTATTCAAATTCAGTTGATCTATTCGAATTTTAGATTTTTGAAATTAGATATTTAAATATGATTCAGATATTTACAAATTTTGGTTTGAATTTGATTTGGGTTTTGTTCGAATCATTGCATATTCGGTTTAGATTCAAGTTCGAGTATCTATTTTAATTATGTATTTTTTTAACAAAAGTTCAAATATACTTCATCCTCAAAATTCGAAAATAAAATAATATAAAACATAAAAATTTGAATTATATAATACTAAATACTTAAATTTACATAAAAAATAGTGTGTGAATACATTAAATTGTTTACGATAGAGTT